>NW_009932305.1:0-28139 GCF_000696875.1 Nestor notabilis | reverse complement strand
GGGGGGGCACCAGGGGACGGGGATGTGTCAGGCGGTAACGAGTGTCAGCAACGCGGGAGCGCCCGGAAACTGCGCCGGCGTAGAACCATAGAACGTTTTGGGTTGGAAGGGACTTTAAGGATCATCCAGTTCCAACCCCCTGCCATGGGCAGGGACACCTTCCACTAGACCAGGTTGCTCAAAGCCCCGTCCAACCTGGCCTTGAACACTGCCAGGGATGGGGCAGCCACAGCTTCTCTGGGCACCCTGTGCCAGTGTCCACCACCCTCACAGGGAAGAATTTTTTCCTAATACCTAATCTAAATCTCGTCTCTTTCGGTTTAAAGCCATTTGCTTTGTCCATCACTACATGACCTTGTAAAAAGTCCCTTTCCAGATTCCTCGTAGGCTCCCTTTAGGTATTGGAAGGTTGCTGTAAGGTCTCCCCTGAGCCTTCTCATGCAGCAGAGCAGCTTGCGCTAGGCTTTTTGGGGTAAAACCCCGTAATTTAGTGCCTTTTGTATGATCTCAGCTCTTTTGACAGGAAAATAGCCAGTAAAGGGCACAGCCTCCAGAAATGGAGAAAGGGTTTCTCCAAGCCACAGTGAAACTGTAAAGGCAAAAGTCCATCCCCAAAGGTATGGAGTTGTATTGCCTGTCATGGTCAGCTGCACACTCTGACCTTTAACTCTGCAGTTATTCTTCCTTTTGAAGAATGATTTTATTTATATATATTTTATGCATTTCTATATATAAACCATATATGTATGCATATGAATGCATATGTAATATATGTATACCTATACTTTGGATATGTAGGAAGTCGGCATTAGATTTAATTCATCAGTAAAAAATAATACTGAAAAAATGGAATGTGTATATATTTTTTCATCAGATGCATTGGAACATTCATTCCTCAGAAGTTCTTTTTCTTGAAGTTGTGAACAATTTTTAATATTGGTCTGGGAGATACTTCCAACTGAAAATGGCAATACAGCAGTCCATTACTGGTCATCCATCTTTACTGTATAGTACCATCTAAAGCTGTATCAGAACGTTTATGTCTTGCCATAGGCATAGGTTTAATAAAACATCTCTGCTCCAGATGGATTCATTATGCGACAGGGAAAGACAGGAATTGTAGAAGATGTGGAAGGATGAGGAATTACTGACTGGCAGATAGACAAGATTTCATGAGCACTTGGAAAACTGTTTTGGTTTTGACGTTCACATAGTTATAGACCATTACTTTAGAATTCCTTTTTACTGTTGTTGCTGTTTTTTCCCCCCAAGTTCACACATGTCATTAGTTTCTGTGGGAGTAAATTCTAATCCAGCATGCTTAAAGAACAGAAAATATTGCCCCCTAACTTATCAGAATTCATACATAGTTTCTGTGCCCAAAATAATCCAAATACAGCGAAAATAGAAAAAGAGAATTAATAGGACAAAAAAAGTCATTAATCTAGAAGACAGTCATAAGGGGACAGAAAAATGCTTATCAAAAATCATAACCCTATATCTGAAAACTATAAAACATAGTCAATATTGAAAAAATACAAATTTCTTGAAATAGGCAGAAAGGGAACATTTTCCTGAACAAAAACGTCATTTGCATAAAACCCAATGAAATAGTTTGGAAAAATAAAAAAGTTTAATTTCCCTCTCTTTATACTAGATTATTATAATGAGATTATTTGACCATTTAAAAATATTTAAATTAATATGAATTAATTTAAGTAAAGCCACTCCCCCAAATAATAACTCAGTTGAAGGTGTCCGTGATCCATAGCCTGAAGTGGCAAATCTGAGGTTCTACCAGTCATAAAAGTACCTGCAGTGGCACATTCACTGTTATGCCATTGGGCTTCAGCCTAAAAAAAGATGTTTTGTGTGACGCAAAGGCAATAAGATTGATGGCAGGAAAGCCAAAATTAAGGCACAATGCCAATTGGATTGATGAAAACAAAATCCAACTAGACCCCATCAGTATAGAACAAAACACAGATTGAAGGCAGACAGGATGGTGCTCCAGAGGCAATCTATACAACATGCTACATAACCTAATAACGTAAGAGCCTTTCATCAAAGTCTAGTGGCATTTCCTCATAGATTTGTCCTGTGGTATATTTTGGTTTAATATTTTAAAGTCCACTAGTCCATTATCTGTTTCTGTCTATGGTTCAATCACTCTAAATCTCTGGACCAAAACATCCCATCAGACCTTAGCTCCACTGTCTCTACTTCATTGACTTTTGCTTCATTTTGGTGCCAGGCTTTCCTTTACTTCAGCTATTACTCTGACTTCTGAATTAGATTAAATGGCCCTAGGGACATTCTTCAATGTTCATATTGATGTTCTCTGCAGCTATTCATGGTCCTAATCTATCATCTACTAATTAGTAGAATTAACCTTTTGTATTCTGTACCTTCCACCTAACAAAATCCCTGACACTGCAGCAACCTCCCCTGACTGCAGCAACCTGCCGTGAATGCTGATATTCACGAATGTATGTTATGGCAAGGGCAGGGAACTCAACGCATTGTTCAAGTTGTCCAGCATGTCTTTTTACATGAGTTGGTTCCTGGGCATTTGAGTGGAAATACAATTATATGGGAAAGTTCAGAGCAAGAGTAGAAATCCATTTTAAACAAGAATTTTTTTTGCCTAGTATTTTCATGCTTTTTTCCACACTAGTAGTGTTTTCCCTGTTTCTTGTCTGTCTGTTTGACACCTTGAAATAATAGAATCATAGAATAGTTTGGGTTGGAAGGGACCTTCGAAGGTCATCTAGTCCAACTCCCCTGCAATGAGCAGGGACATCTTCAACTAGATCAACAGGGAGCACATAGCGGTACAAAGTCAGTGAAAGCTGAGCACTAGGTACATGTGCTACACAGTGTTAAATAGTCCACAAAATAAAGTCTTGGGGGCATCCAAAATTAGTGGAAACATTCAGCTTTCAGTGACTCAGTTCACCACTTGCAAAATGGACATAAGCCCCCTCTGCCTGTCTGCAATTTTACAATAGTAAAAATAGATTGAAAGTTATTGAGAACATAACAGATGGAAGAACAAGTGTGTTATAAAAAGCAGACATAAATTAATATTGCTTTGTGTTTTAGGAGCGAGTTGGAAAAGAATCCATAATGGGAGTCTCATATCCTATACTTAATGAGAAGCAGCAAAATTCCAAAAAGCAATGAATTTGGCCAGTCCTGGGTCGTCTGTGGACTGAGCAAGGCTTAGTACTAAAACCCAGTGATGGCACAAATGAATATCATCAACCTTCCTAGTACTGAAGTGACAAATCAAGGTTTCAGCAGTAACTTTGATTCTGACACTTCCTAACCTGTCATTGCAATCCTGTAGATGATTTTTCAGGTGAAGTCTCCTATGTCACATATAAACATGTATTGTGTGTGTGAAGTGTTTAAGGCATCATCCTTTCTCTCACACACAGGCTCCCACTCTTCTTTTCTTACTTTCTAATATATACGGACATAGACATCTAGTATTGGTAATGGTCCTCCAGCACATTAATTTTATATTATTTCAGTATTGGTTTTCCACACTTCTGTTTTAAGCCCTAACCCTAACTAAATTGCAGATAAATGATTAAACCAGTCAGTGAGTAATGGCAAAACAAGTGTTATGCATTATTAAAACAATAATAAAACTGAGCTTCATTTATAATTTTACATTAGTAAATAATCAGATACAAACACACTATTTATTAAAAAAAAAAAAAGAAAATTAACCTGCATCTAAAATCTGTATTATAGAAGTAAATAGAAGGAAAATAAGGAGTCAATAAAGATGAGGTTTTCAGTATTATTAAAGTCTTGAAATCCTTAGGTTTGACACCTTTTATAACCCAACTGTCTAGCCATAATATAAACCCCTGTGATGGATTTTATCTCTATCAGTCAGTGTTAATAACCTTCCTGGAACCTGCTAAACTCTATATCTCAGTAGCCTCCCAACAACTAAGGTAGATGTAAGCTGGATTTTTAACACAGTTTAATACTAAAACCTAATACTAAATACTAATTGGTATTAATACTAAGACTAATTAATATTAATACTAATTAGTATTAATACTAATACTAAAACTAGACATCTCAGCTGTACTGTCAATATGCACTAACTAATTGAAGTAGATCTTCTGTATTCCTATACTGTATTGGAATTAGCTAACATATGTTAAAACTAGTAATTAAAAATAATGACTATTTAGAACTGTACTGTCACAAGAAGATACTGGACAGATAACCCTCCTCAGTATTTCTGCTCTCCAGTATCCATTACTCATTATACAGTCCTTCCTCTGAATGAATTAATATGTTGTGGGTCTTCATTTACTTGTGTCATTTTACTTGTGAATGAGTAAATACACACAAAAATGGAATTATTTTCTGTGCTTTGTACTTGATTTGCTCAGTTGATGTTACCAGTCCTTTGGTTACACTTGCAAAAACTCTTAATGTGCCACTCAAAAGTGGCAAACACTTCCTACATCTCCTCACCAAAAAATCAGTCTCATAGGGAAACACTGTCTCCCTTTAAAAATGTAGTGTCATTCTTCAGTCTAAGAAGAAACGGAGATATGCAAATTTGCCTTCACAACAGATTTTACAATGCGCCACTTTTGTGCACAGCCCTCTGGCATTGTTTAAAGTTACTTTCAGTACTGGAGTGCTGAGCAGTGGTAATGACAGCAGCTTGGAAGTGATTCTTGTGAGAGTTTATCTCAGCTGGTGAAAATAGAATGAAATTGGTAAAATCTGGAGATTTGGTTTTTTGCACTCAGTGATGGGACTTATTTAAGAGCTCTAAATCCAAGAATAAATCCCTTCTGGCCAGATAGTAGCTCCAGAAACACACAGCAGTAAACATGGTGAAGAATAAGATTCAGTACTTTCTCATTCTGAATGGCCTTAAATGCATGCTCTTGGTTTTCAGACTCTCTCACTACTGGAATGATATTAATATTTTCCTTTCACTTACTGGTCAGTACTGCTGGAAGAGTTCTGCATTTCTGAAATCATTTGGGTTGATATCACAGTGTTTCCAGCCAAGGCAGACGGGCAGTGTAGTTGAGGTTAGGATACCCTGTGTAGCCTTTCTTAGAGGCTGTTCTCCAGCTTGCCTATGATGTCTTTCTTCCACTTGCTGCAGGACAGAGTTGAACGCATGTCCTATTCCTCTTCCCCAACCTCCTTCTGCAAACCAAAGCCTCATACTCTCAGAGAACTCCTTTGCTCCTGTCTTTTATGTCTTTTTCCAGTGCTACATTTTGTGTCAAGTGCGTTTCTTGCTGCAACCTGCTAGAGTAAATTCAAAGGAAGATGATAACTATCGGAGACAGGGAAAAGTCTTATACCAAAAGGGATGGAAAGGACTGGGCTCTTCTACTCTAGAAGGGTAAAAAGAGGATGAGTGTGAGAAATTAACATGAAGCAATGCCTGGGATAGAAAAGGAAGTCGGAGAGTCCATGTCTTCTAAGACATTAAATGGTGCAGTGAGACATTGACTGATGCCCTGATTCATCAGTTAATGAAAATAGGCCACAGATATAAAATTAAGAAAGTAATTTTTCCAGAGTTATTGGGCTGTGAAACATACCAACACTGGAAGCCACTCTAGCTGGTGATTTAGAAGTACGTGAAAGAACTAACCGTTTCCAGTAATAATAAAGATATCCAGAATTATAACAGTTAATGCAGACAAAGAATTGTAAAGGTTTAAAAATTCTTTTACTGTGCCCTGACTATTAGGGAAGACATGAAACGACCTCTGTCAACTGTGTGGTTTTTGCACCTTCTTCTGACATGTCTGGTACTATTTACTATTGTAGACAGACTACCAGACCAGATGGATCACAAATCTGATCCAATATGGTAACTCCTTATGTTCTTAAATGAAGATTTTGCCCAAAGCATATCAGGAAAGCTTTTGGAAAATCTCAGCAAACTAACACAAAAAATTATCTTATAAATTGCCACCTTCTGTCTGCTAAAAGAAAGTAAAAGAATAATCATTTTATTGCTGTCTAATCCAGTATGCTCTCTGCTTTTTTAGGACAGCTATAGTCTTCAAACCGAGTACTTCCTGAGCTCTGTTATTTTTTTAGGAATGATTTCCATCTGTCTTTGAATAAGCTAGCTCTGATTTGTGTTCTGCATGTTAGGTTGTATCTCTGAATGTTTTCCCTTGTCACATTCTGAAGCCTGGACAAAGTATTTTCAAGGTGGATATAATTCAATGCTGGAACAATGTACATGAAGGAATTAATGACCTGTCAGTACAGCAGGTACGGTACTAACATGAAAAATAGAACATGCAATGCGTATCAGAAACAGCAGGGAAGCATATTTTCACAAGATACATTTCAGATCCCCTTATAACATCTCTCCCTCCAAGACAGTAGCATTGATCAAGTAACATTTCTTCCAGTAAAACTGGTAACAGTTTCCCTTCAGTCACCAATTACTCTGAGTTCTGCAACACCCTCATCTAGTGTATTTTCCTCTTATCCCCAACTCATTCAGTTTTCATGATAACTGGATTACTGAACCCCTGTAGGAGTGCTGAGTGTGTTACATGTGGCAAGACCCGGCTTGCTGGCCCTTGTTCTCCATACCTTAAGACAGTCCAGGCACAGGGCATGTAAGTGTACTCAAATAGCTGTTCACTGCTCCCTCTTCTAACCGATAACATTTTGCACCCATTTTGCACAAAGGAAAAGATGCAGTGAAGAATCAAGTCAATTATCCCCCAAAGTAATGACATAACAGCTTCTGACCGCACACATTAAAGCTTAGCAGCAGCTCCAAGGCAAGATGACAAAGGTCTGCCACACAGTGCTTGAGAGGCCATCAGAAATATAGTATTTCCTAGTGGATTGTTCCCCTTCGAGACATGGGCATTTCCCTGTTTGAATCAAGTCTAATAAGAAGCCTCATGTCATTGCCTTCCTTACACTCCACACCAAAAGTCAATCCCGCTGGATGCAGATTTACAAAATTTCCCGGGATATCAGGTGTCTGTCTTCTCTTCCACTCTCCCTGCAGCAGGACAGCACAACAGTACAACTGGCACATTGCCAGCACATCAGGAAGGTCTTCGTACACCCTGATCCATGGGTCCCAACACGGGAGAAAAGCTGTGACAGCATGCTGTAACTGAAGACTGTAGTTTTCTCCATGGCTGCAGCCATGTGCTGTGGCCACACCTTTACCAATATACATTTATAGCTGTGGCATGTCTCATCTGCGATTTAACATAGAGGCTGCAACCCCATTTTACCATATAATGAAGAGGCAAGGATACAAGCATGCAACTTGAGGAGTGCAGTAAGACGTAGCCACACAGATTTCTAGCTGCTTCATTCACCTCATGGCCTCATCTGACCCTCCTGAACGTATATATGTGTATTTATGTGTGCAATGCTATATAGGAGGCCTTATAACAACAATATGACATGAAATATCTATGGCAGATGAGATTGTAGAGATATGACAAAGATCTTGGTAGCACAGTGGGCAACATAAGTCACCCATAGCAGTAACTCATATGGGTTGAACTTCACCAGTGATTATTTACCATTCCTAGGGCATCTCCAACATGTGTCAGATGTACAAATACATTCAGCATCTTGCACTAGTCTCCCACTTTCAGACTGCACCCCAGATTGCTTTCCCCTGGTTATCTATCACACTTCTTTCTTTTGTTAAGGTCTTGCAGTTTTGCTTCTCTAGGTACAGAGCTATTAAGCAGCTCAAATGCCCTTTGTGAGAGAAAGACCATTATTTAGAACAATTGCAAAGAGAGGAAGCTCTTGGATACTGAGACATTATATGTGTCTTATCTTTTAAACATGTGTAGCAGTATCCTAAATAGAAAGGTTGTGTTTCTTTCCTGTTTGATCTTGCCACAGCTCTCTGTTAAAAAAAATCAATATATTGATTCAGAAAAATATAATAACCCAATATATGAGAGCTTGCCTTTGTGAGTTAGGTCATAGATATGGTTGATAAAATAATGACATCTTTGAATTACTAAGTTAGTACACAGCAGTTTTAAATAAAAAAGAGCTACAGACTTAGATGTTCAAAATTGAAAAGGGATTTGGGGCCCGTCTTGCAAGGTGGGCTGCTGCTGGGAGACACACTAACTGTTGAGTCCAGCAGTTAGAACTGGCTGGAGAGGAAGGAGTCAGATGCTGAAATGAAGGTAAGCCAAAATCATACATCAGAGAAGGCCAGTTGTACAGAGCCAATGATCAGGTACAAAGGATCCCAAGGAAACCAACAACTGAAGGGCAAGACTTTTAGCCTTTGAGGCTGGCTGGCTGGGAGCGAGAGCTGTGCCTGGGGCCACAGGAGACAGGAGCAAGGGATGAGAAGCCCAAGGATGGCACCAGAACCAGGGTGGGAAACAGGTGGCTGGGGCTGAGCAAGTAGGATGCAGGATCTGGATTAAGGCTGGAGATTGGAGGCTGGCAACTGAGAAGTACAAACCCGTGAGACAGGAGAGGCCATTCTGAGCAAGTCAGAGCAGTTCACTGAGCTGCTTCAGCCGGCCGAGAAGCAGATCAAAGCTCAAAATTATACCTCTGCTGATCGCAAACTTTGGTTACTGCAGGCTGAGGATGCTGCAAAAATGACATTTCTGTTTCTGGTGGACAGTTAAAGGGGAGGTACATATAGGAATACCTAAAGGAGCTTAAAGTAGGGTGTTGGAAAACCAAAATATCCTAAATAGTTAATCACCTTGAAAAAAAATAGGCATTAGTTACTAGAATGATTTGTCTCTATTTGGCAACGAGCATTCTGGTTACTAATTATACTGTAATGTGCATATGACACAGTAGTTCAAAGAGCAGAGGAGTGATACAGAGTTCAGGAGACCACGGCCTAATACAGAGTTTCAACTGCATGGGAATTAAAGGTGAGTGAATAAACTGAAGCAGTGATTATCCAAGAAACACGTGAAATGCAGAAGCTTGAAGAGTGAATTTAACAGTGAACAAGAGATTATAGGCAGTTGCAGTTAACAGGGTCTAGTTAGTGAATAGCAGTAAGAAAATTGGTTTAAATTGCCAGCTGGTGTTAACTGTCACCACTTGAGTTATTTTGATTGAGTAGCACCAGTTTCTGCTATCTAAGAATCTTATCCCTCATCAAGAACATAAGGTAAACCACTATACTGCACATGGAGTAGATCTCCATTTTGTAATAAAGTGAAGTCCCCAGTCAACAGTCACAGGAGGAAAACAAACAGGGAATGGGGAATAACCCACTTGGGCGTAATGCAAGAGAAGCCCATGAAGTGGATAATTTTGGAAGCAGGTACATCTTTCAGAAGGGATGGTTAGATAGGGGTAGGCAATGGTGCAGCCAACTGCACAGCAGAAGTTGACACCCCTGAGATAACACCAAGCCAAGGGTTCTCAATTTCTGTGTATGTAGCATGGCACCCTTGTTTCTAGATCTGCTTGGGAGGTGGACGTGGTCAGCCCGTTTAGAAGCACCATGTGACCATGGCTTGCTTCTGTACGCTGAGCTTTGCCTCTTTTAGGACAGGAATATCTTCACCAGTTACAGCATTGCCCATTAACTAAGCATTTAATAGTCTCTTCATTTACTGGGGGAACACCTGTGCATGCAGTTTTTAATTACCCAAAATTATTTTCACCATGATGGAAAATGAAGAGCAAGAAAACTCTGCAGGAGAGAAATAGCCACTGGTTCTGTCCTTCCTCTCATGCCCAAGGACCAGCCCTACGGCTGCAGCAACACCCAGGACTACACAGCAGAGGACAGCAAAGCCATACCTGGTTTGGGAAGAGGTTGCTCTTGAACGCTGCCAGAGCTGCCTGCTGAAGCCCTGCCCCATGCTGCTGGCCATAACAACCATGGCAGTTCCTGGCAGGTTGCTGGGGAAGCAGGGAATGTTCAGGGGCTTCAAAACTCTGCTTCCATCTCTAGAGGACTCCTGTGACAGTGTGATGCCATGGTGACCTGCTGCAGGGCTCAGACTTCAGGTAGCCTGAGACCCTTCAGAAGAGGTTCTGATGAGACAACGTGGCTGTATGATATCCTTTGTGCACTGTATCCTTTTTATAAGTACTTGTTTAATCTCCCTTTTGGCTGTTCATGATGGTATTTGTGCTGACTGGAGTATAGTGATCAGAACCAAATACTGTACATTGGTTGTTAAGCTCTGATTGTGTAGATTACTGGAAGAGAATAATTAAATAATAACAATGATTACAGTGAAAATTAAATTTAAAAAGTAAAGATTTATAATGAATTAAATTATAATTCACCTAATGATTTATAGTGAATTAAATAAGGAATTTAATAGAGATAAAATAATGAAAAAAAAGAAATAATGAAGGGGAGGCTTTGTCCCTGTTGTCATGTTCTGTCTGCTGTCCCACAAACAGTTGGTGTTTCCCATTAAAATGTCCCATAACAGAACTGTCGATTTTTATAGCCACAAAGCCACAGGAACAACACTATGAAAATAATGACATGAGATAACTGAAGGGAAAATACTGCAGAGGCTTTGGGAAATATGCCTCAGCAGCTTCAGGGAAAGGTTATAGCAGTGCAGAGTGCATGCTGTTTGCCGCTTTAAGACACTCAAGTAGGTTTGCAGCACAAATATTAAAGGCTTGTGATGGGGTGGTATTGGGTGATAAAATTTCTTGAAGAGCTGGTCAGGGATCTGGATGGAAACCATGGCTGTACAGACCGTGGCATAGTGGCAGCTCAAGACCCTGAGAGGCATGGGGAGGGCAACAGCAGAATACAGACCTAGGGACTCAGGAGAGCAGACTTCCTTCTCAAACCAGTGACGCAGGAAGTCTGCATTCCAGGAGAATGATACATACTACATCTACAAGTAGAAATGGAAGAAGGACAATTGGAGGACATGTAAGCCTCACTTCAGTGTTGGGAAAATGATGAAACAAATCTTTTTGGAAGCTATTTCTGGGCAAGTAAGTGAGAACGAGATGAGCCAGAATAGTCAATATGAATTCATTAAGGTTAAATGATGCTTGACCAATCTGATTTGGAGAAGGCAAGAGGAAATGACAATGTCTACATAGACTTTAGCTGGGCTTGTGACATGGTTTCCCGCAATAATCCTGTGGTATGCAAAGCACTGCTCTTGCTGGCTGTCTGGATAAAGAAGCTCTGGCTGGCTGGACAGGGTAGATGTTCCAGCTGGCCAGCCAGGGTGAGCTGCTTTGGCTGGGCAGCCAGGCAAGATAATCTAGCTCTCTGGCTGGGGTGGATGCTCTGGCTGGCTGGCCAAAGCTGAGAGTCTCTTGTCTGTCCGGCCGGTGTGAGATGCTCTAACTGGTTGGCCAGGCTTGACCAGCTCTGGTTGGCTTGGTTGGGAAAGGTGATCTAGCTAGGGCTGAGAGTCTCTGGCTGGCTAAGCTGGGGAAAGAGGCTCTGGCTGGCTGAGCCGGTTGAGCTGCTCTGGCTGGCTCACCAGGAAAGATGACCTTGTTGGCTGGTCAAGGAAAAGGGCTTTGGCTGGCTGGCTGGAGAAGTAGGGCTCTGGCTGGCCAAGCTGGGGAGAGAGCCTCTGGCTGGCTGACCAGGTAGGATGATCTGGTTGACTGGCCAGAGAAAGAGATTCCTGCTCGCCAGCTGGGGAAGCACGGCTCTAGCTGGCTGGCTGGGGCTGAACAGCTCTGGCTGGCTGGAGAAACAGGCTGTGTCTGCCGGACTGGGGCAAGCTGCTCTGGCTGTAGGCTGGGGAGAGAGGCTCTGGTGGCTGGGAAGTGAGGCTCTGGGTGAGCCCCTGGTTCTGGAGCAGAGCAATGCTGGGTTGTTTGAGTAGAATTATTTTGGTGATCTAATGAGATTTGATAATTTATCAAAATAAAATGACAATTCAAACAATGTGGCAATTAGAAATAAAATATTAAATTATTAATTAAAGAAATATAAAAGCAAAAATTATCTCTTATGACCTTTTTTTTTTCTGTGATGGATTTTCTGTCATATTCATGCAACTGTCATAGTTAACGTCCCACAGTTTAACTATGTATTAATTGTCATTAAATTAACAGCCTTTTTTGTCTAGCAGGACCACTATTTTTGGAGTGGTGATCTGAATTCTAGGTTGTGCAGTTCTGGAAGCTAAAATACACAACCCCCTGGGCACAGTAATTGCAAGCTGAGATGTCAGGAGTCCTGCATCTCATCTGATACCCAGACAGCTACTCCAGACCTGCTTCATCAGCTGGAGTGAATCCCTTGTCTGGCCTCTTGTGGCCTTTGTAATGGCATACAATTTACTAGGATTTTCTGCAGCATGGTCAGCTGAGCTATTCTCCTCCCTTGAGTTAACCCATATCATGCCACTGAGCATGTCTTATAGTGTGGTTTGGGAGAACAAAAATTATAACGCGGAAGTTTCTAGATCTTCCATCTCTGCAACTGTTTCAATAGTTCGGATTTTGTTTCTATATTCATTCTGTTTTTACAAAGTCTTCTTAATTGGAGGCCAGATTGCTAATTCTTTCCCAATGGAAAGAAATATCATTGTTTCTAGCAAGATTTTTTGTAATGGAAAACTATGGTTACACACTGTGGTCACACCTGCACGCTGTTACTTGCACAGCCTCTGCCTGTGTTCTTTTCTAAGAATACATAGTGCGATTTTCTACCCCTTCCCCATTGATCATGCTGATGAAACAATTAAACATTCTTGCTGTGCTATGGTATCTAGTTTGCCCACATAGGATCTAGTGTGCCATACTGAGACAGTGCTTTGTATGAAGCCCACCACGCTGCATTAAACACTGTACATCAATACAAAACCCAGAATCCAAGGAAATGAAAATGGGAATTAAAACAAGAAAACACACCACAGAAAGGAAGCATTTATTCCTTGTCCATCCAGCTGACAGAGTGCTCCACATTGGTGGATTGGCTTTATTTATCTCAACCATCTGTATGGAGGAAGTCTGCTTCAAATATTGGCTCTACTAAAAGAAGAACAAGAATGGGCAAGGAAAATACATTTTCATCACCAAACATGTGATCAGTGGTTTGGCACAGAACAATATGTTATTTGTTAATGATTTTTATATACTTAGTTTAGCCTAAAGGATTATGTTGTGCTTTGATGCACTCTATCAAAGCAACTGTAGCATTAGCAAGAATTTACAAACTATGTCAACAGTGGTAAAGGTTTGGACAGTATCCAACATTAAAAAACCATTCTCGGTTCTCATCCAGCAGTAATTTCAGTGATGGCCATAACAATCTTTTGATCAAATAGTTACACACGGAGTAATACAATTTTCTTTTTAGTGGTTCCCCTCAAACATTTCTTTCCTCTCATGGTTAAGACAGTGTTGAACATACCAAGGTAGTGGAAACAATTAATAACATAGCTAATCCTTATTTTGGTCACTTTATGACAACCCTGAATATATTCTTGGATTGCTACTGTTGTTCATCCACACCAGTGGGGACAACCAGTTACACAACAAAATACTGTTTGGAAATCACAGCAGTAACAGTTCTATGGTGAATGACTTCATCTAAGACTGAAGGAGATAGAGAAGTAGTGAAAAAAAACCCAAACCCAAACCAGATTAAAACATGGGTAGACAAAGTGAGAAATAAAAATACCCTTCTATGAAACTACACTGATTTTCTTACATGACCTTTGTAAGCACCTTTGCAAGCACCTTTGCCTCATTAAAACCTTCAATTAATAGTGAAAGTTAAAAATAAAATAGCAGGGTAATATAGTTAGCAAATTGTTCCAAATAATAACTCTGGAGCAGCCAAATGTAAAGGTGGGGAGTTCTTTCAGTGGTGAGTCAGATTTGCTTCTGAAAAAATAGCCCAACTGTTTCCATGTCATTTGTCTAATGGCAGAACGTATTTGATATCCCTACACATATTATTGAGGAACAGAAGTCGCAGCATGGAGCAAAGTAACTTAAGAACAAATGGGTTTGAATCTACTGGTCAGAGTAAAATACCGAGAATAGCTATATTTCCATTACTCTCAAAAGTATGTTTAGAGAAGGAAAGAAAGGAAACAGTGCCACTAAAAAAAAGTTGCAAAGGAATCTGCATTATATTACACAATTACAAAAATATCTTTGTAGATCAACTTTTGTATTCTTCAGCTTTATATTATATATATATACAAAACCCATGAATTTTCAGCTGGATAAAGAATGAAAAACAGAGGCTGTAAAATTCAGAAACTGTAGGGCTGATTGTATTTCCATTTCAGTATATATCAAGAGCAATTGCATTAGTCAATAGAGTCAAACTATCATAAAATTTGTGAAAGAGTGGAGAATGGAAGAATAGTCTCAAGGTTAAAAAAGTTGGGAGCCTGCTATTTTCTGACCCTATCCATTATGTCAAGAGTACTTTGAATGCTAACTATGTCTTCCACTACATTTGCAGCCCCTCCTGATTTGGTATTACCTACAAATTTAGTAAGCCCTAGCCTAGGGTGATGGGAAAATGATGGTTCTTTAAAACTTTCTTGTGCTTACCCTGGAATGAAAGTGCCAAGTCTGACACTTAATGCTGGTTGTCCTGTAGCCATGATGGTTTCTTGAGTATGGCAAAGATATGAAAGGCAAAGTTGTAGGAAGAGAAAAAGCCTTCTGTAGCCTTTCCAAGTAAAACAGGAAATATGAAGGAGTTGTCTGGTTTTCAGGCTCCAGAGCTCATTAATGTTTTGCGTCAGTCATGTCAGCTAGCTTTGTAAAAGATTTCTCCCCCAAAAGCCTTCCTTCTTCTCCCTCTTCCCAAGGCAGGAGTGAGCTACTTGGTCAAAATGCAGGTCTAAGTTCACATACAGAAGCACCTTTTTCAGAAGGCACACCGTTTGCCCTCTTCTACATTATATACATACCCTGTTTTCTGTGTCAATTGACAGTATGGTAATAGTGACCATCACCTTACTCTTTTCAGCTTTAATAGTAATGGGAAGTCAAGATTATTTTGAATAAAAGAAAATTCATAAAATAAAATTATTTCTTTTTACACATAAGCAAACAAACAACCCTCTCCAAATCCTAATATATTTAGGTTCCTAATAAAATCTTAATTTTTAAAATGTCATATTGCTATCAGCACAAATAGCCACAGGTATCTTCTACAGGATACTCCACTGCTGTCTTTTTAAAATGCTTATACCATACAACAGCATGATTATCCTCTATTTACTGCACATGCTATGCTGAATACATTCCAAAATTTTCAAGCAACCTTTACAAAGCTTTTCTGGACATCTTTCCCTAATCATACCATGATTCCTCAACACAGCCATTTATGAGTGTATTTGTCTGGAAAAAAAACAAACAAACAAACCCCAAAGAAAAAAAAAAAGCTTTAAAAACTAAAGAAAATACTACTGTAGGAAAACTGTCCCTTTGGAAAACTTAAAATCCAGTATCATCCCAAAAAATGCATAAATGCAATGAAAGAATACTATGCTTTCTGAGTACGTCATGGCTTATCCAATGGCATCAGCCTGAGAACATACTTTTTTTTCTGCATCTCCTGTTACTTTGAATTATCAGGAGCAAACTGTGCCTTGAGAGGATGTCCGCAGTTCCTTTGAAATACTTCTGCTAAAATGAGGTCTTTGATATCAAGTCATCAGTTCTTTATTGAAAGATATGTACAATTTCCTGCTACCTGAAAACTAATATTTAATATTGTAATATTTTCATACTTTTCGTACTTTCTTACTTTGAAACCTCTTCAGCTTTACAAACCAAAAATGGTGCTCCAATACAGATAAAGTTTAGATACAGTGCTTTGAAGTTTTTTGTTGTACTGGATTCAGATTTAGGGCTATGTTGTTCCAGTTACTTGCTACCTTCAGTCTCTGTTGCTTCAGTACATACATCAGACAATCGTATGCTGGAAGAAGACTTAGCTGTTAAAGGTAGCCCATTTTCTTGGAGAAAAATTCATTTGGGGTCCATTGTTCTATTGCCCTGGTTCTCCACTGTCTGAACCAAATCCCTCCATGATAACAACTAATAGCTGCGGGGGGGGAGGATCATCTCTTCTTTTTTATGTGGCCTCACATGAGATGAGACTGGCTGAGCTACAGAAAAGGATGACGAACAAGGGAGAGAGAACCTTCAAAGGAGATGGACTCTGGCACTCAGCCCCACAGATTGCACTGCTGTCAGGGCTGAACGCAAATCTCATTTTTCACTGCAGCAGTACTTTTCCATCCCTGCAATTAGTAAAACCTCAGCCAAAGTAAAATCCAACTACTTAATTTAAAACAAACAATATGTGTCTAATTTAAATTAAGAACCTGGTTTGTCTGGGAGGAACCAGACTTGAAGCAGACATATGTAAGGAGTAGAATGTATCTCAGAAGAACAAACAGTAGAAAATCAAGAAGGGAAAGGCATACAGAATTTCACCTACTCTTGGGGCGGAGTAGAATGAGAAAGTTGGCTTTCCCTTCAGCTCCACTGACCACAGACTTAAAAGTTTTCCATTAATTCTTCCAAGATGTATGAACCTTGGAGGTTCCACTCCTCACTTGTTTCCCTTGGTCTTCCATGAGTTCAGCTTTGTGTTGCTCAGAGAGTCCTTCCCTAGGGAGCATCACAGGCTATGAGTTTGCCTCTGCTGCAGCTGCTTCTGGATCCTGAACAGCTTTAAGAATGGTATCTCTGCATTCTCTGTTGGTAGCCATCGGAGGAAACAGAGCTGAGCTGCCTCTGCCTAAAAGCAGAGGTTTACTGGCTGAATGCCGTTATCAAAACAAACTGTCATCAACTCTTAAAGATAGATGTCACTAAGGAAACAAGGTTGAGTAGTGCTTTGGCAGAACCATTGACTCATATAGGAATAATGATAATATAGGAACAATACAGGTCATTTTTATAAACAATAATTGCTGTTGAAAGGGAATGTAAAGGAAAATCCATATAGCTTTGGCTTATTTGCAGACTATACAAAATGAACACTCCACTTACATAGTGGAAAATCTTGTCACGTATACATAAAAGGATGGCAAAGCTCCAAAACACAGAAACTAGCTGTTCAAAATAGTACTACCATGGCAATAGCTCTAAGAGAGGAGTGGGTGATGGTGAGAAACAGTTCTGAGCTTCCATCTTTTTCCCACTTGAAAGGCTTGAGGAGTTTTCTATCCACTCATTAGTTTCCCATACAACCATCTTTTTACAATATGGTAGCTTGGAAGACAGTGCATGTAAGAGAAACATTCATTTATTAACGCATTCACAGCAAGATGAGAGCACTTTTGTGCTCAGGATATTGTTATTTGACATGATAAGGTACACTTTCAAGCCCTTCACTGAAAAAACTGGCTGGAGCTTGGTTATGCAGGTGCAAAGGTGTCCTAAGAAACAGCACATGCAATGGGACTGGTTAACACAACGGCCAAGGTCAAAAACATTGCAGTTGAACACACCACAGACCAAGTGAGATTCACCATATGGTCTAGGAACTTGGGACTCTGTGATAATAGGAAACTGATTCACTTTAATGAGGTGGATGTAAATATCAACTCCTTTGCACTGCTGTATATCTTACCACAAAAAGATTCCAACTGAGTTGGGTGGAATAATTCCTTTGAGAAGCTGCAGGTGCTGGGTCTGGCATGCATTCTCTGACTGCTTGGGGTTGCTTTACCCTGGTCATCTACAGTAGGTCTTACAATACAAATGATTTAATTTTTCAGTGGGAAAAAAACCCACCCCAACATGGGGCTGAAATGTCTTCTATCATCCAATGAAAAGAAAGGATAAAACATACAGTACACAGAACCGCTTTATATGATTATAGCAACTTGAGTTCTGAAAGAAAGGAGGCTCAGAAGAGATTTCTTTTCCTTCCCAGATAGAGCTTTTGTGAAACATTGTCCTAAACAAATAAAAGATTTTTGCTCAAATGATCTACCTTGCTGTTTTCCTTTCCTTTGAAGAACCCTGTGGTACAATAGGCAACCCATCAGGAATAATTAGATTATACGGCAGCATCCATGGAAACAATGCAGCTTTTGAAAAGAACTCCTACAGAAGATCTTAGAAATCACATCTATTATGGATATCTTTTACTATTTCAAAGACAGCACAGCTCCAAATTATGGGAACTAACAGTGGGGCAAAATCTGACTGCACCATGCTTTGTCCTTTTGTCAATAATTATTACTACATGAAACAGTTAAGTAGTCATTGTGCTGGAGAGAGCAATTGGGTGACAGGAAGAAATCACCATGTTTTATTCTGAGTTTTGGGAATCAGTAATGAATCCTACATTTATTTTATATAACATGTTTAGTAAAGTCATACCTTTCACATTCTTCAGTTTTCTCTGAGAAGGCATTTAGCGATGTCTCAAAAAACAAGAAGGAAGAGGTATTAGGCAAAGGTATCTGCATTTTAGGGCCTTATTCATAGCAGCACAAGAAATTGAAGACTGTTTGTCCTTACCGTGGCCATTTTTATGACTAAGTATATCTTATCTGTTGTAATGTATTAATGATTTCAGAGTTGTCTTAAAGGTGATTAAATTGTTAGAAAAAAATTAATGTATTTATACTATCTAAACCAAAGGAGAAGGATACGGGTTCTGTTTTTCAATAATAGATTTCAAAACTTCAGAGGAAGCAAAAACATTTGACCTGAGGATCCTACATCTTGTGCTGCAGATGACCTGTATTTCACACATCATTTTGTATTGTTATAAGTCTCATTCTCTCATTCTCTGCTGTCCCTGGTCTCATTGTCACTGTGTGTGTGTGTGTGTGTCAGGAAAAGGATTTACATAATAAATCAGTTTATTTAAAACAAAGCAACAATAAAACCCCTCACACCAGTGATTGTGTCCTATTGACTAACTACAGTTTGAAGTTTCAAAAGTACTTAAGTAACTTAGGAAACAAGGTTATTCTGAACCTCCATGAGATGCCTACTCTAAAATCACTGCCACACGCAGCTTGTTTCCCTCTAGAACAGGTACAGGAGCAGCAGTACAAGATTCCCTCAAAGGCCCTGCCAATTGATTTTTATACCTTAACTGGCAGATTAGAATTATAATGGTAAGACAATTAAAAAATCCATCCATTAGACCCATGAAGTCTCTATATACACTGGGCTAAGTCATATGTCAGGATTTTTGGGGAGGCTGGATACTTCTGTGGGATTTTACTGGGGAGTGAACTAAACCCACAGTCATTCAGGACTTCATAGAACATGTTATTGTGAGAAGGTAATGGCATAGCATTCTTTTAACCAAGGCTGAAACTGAATTGAAAACCAGACACAGAGCAGAGGAAAGTGGTCAGATAAAAAAAAAAAAAAAAAAAAGGATAAATATTTGCTGCAAAACCCCTACCCATATAATTCATGTAATTATTCTGTGCATGAACCTCTAAGGGGAAAAAAGAAAAGATTCTTTGCCCTACTTATTGTGAAAACTGGAAGGGAGAGAAAACTCTCTATTTATACTGAAGATTGTTATTATTGTTATTTTCATTATCATAAAAATTATTTTTACAACATCTATCCATAAAACAGTGCAGATGTTCTTCTCCTCCCACCCCATCCACACATTTATTTTATAACCCAGTGTAAGGTGATAGCACATAAAACCAATACTATGTTCAATGTACTTCTCTAGCAACAGTGGTTTGGTCAGGAGTGGGATTTTCTCCTAGTTCACAGGGTTATTTAGTGTGCACCTTTCCACTCCATTTCATTAAAAAAAATCTTTCCTGGAACCAGTAGTGGAGAATATGGAGGTTACAGGCTTGCAAATCACAGCATCCATATTAGCAGTATAAGCAGACTGCCAGGGCTCACTTCTACTTCCAATAAACTTAAGGTCTGAGTCACAGAATTCATAGCCATCCACAGTTCCCACTGAATTCATCTGGTTTCTTCGGGGCTGGTCAGCTCTAACAAATTCAATCTGTAACTACTATCACTATTCCAGGGAAAGTGATTGCTTTTGAAAGATTACCGACTAAAGTGCAGGTTATGCAGAAAGACCAGTGCTATTGCCTGAAGAGACTCTTCCTGTTCAATTAAAAGGAAATCAGTTTCCAAATTCCACCACTTATCATGAAAATGGACGATTATGGAAGATTAAAAACAACAGTAAAACCAAAGCAGAACAAATAAATCAAAACCTGAGAAGTTTGGTGAAATGCAAGACTATGTTAAAGAAACACTGGGAACAAATGTATTTAATTAAAAAACGTTGTTCATTGTAGTACATACAGTTTCCACTGAGCTGTGCTAGCTCTCCAAATATCATCATCCACACCCTTCTCTTAGGCAACTAAACGTGCTGTTTTATCCTCAACAATGTCCACTACTGTCTCGGATTGCTAACCCTTTCATGCAACCATTTTATACACAGTACGTTTTCAGGCAAGAACAGTAAAATACCACAGAGGAAATCTGCTAAAACAGAGGATGATTCCTCTATTTTTAAACAAGACAGCACAATTAGTTCCTGTCTGAAACTAGCTGTCTTTGTGAGGGAGTGACATGGATATTAGCTTTGAAATGACTGTGTATGTTAATCTGGGAGAATTCTGGGCAGTCTTAACAGTGTGCAAGAGGAGTTTTTCATGCTGTTTTGACATTTGTCTGCTTCCAGGAGCCATTGTGTGATGTTGTACCGTCATTATTGCTACCAGCATAAATGTAAGCTCCTTTTGCTTCTACACCAGGCTGATTTCTCCATTATTCAGACCTGTTTAAATCCCAAGGATGCTCAAGCACACCTATTGATATCTGAAAAAACAGATAACACAGTAGGGCATTTTTAAATCAGCCACATAATCAGGAAAGTAACAGAGATCTAAAGGTTTAACAAAAGTAAATCTGGGGAAGCGGGGAGGGAATTTCATGTTGTCAGCTTTTTATTGCTTGCAGATTCTTAAAAACAGATTACCTGTGATTTTAAGATGAGTTCATTCTATTTGAAGAGAGTAACAACACAATAATCTTCAGCCTAAAGGCAATCAATTTAAATTGCCACAAGGTGAATGCTGTGGTAGCTTTCCTTCTCAGCACAAAGCTCATGGGCTCCTAGTGTTGCCAATATGGAATACACATTTATTGGTCCATCGTCAGCAAGATATGTGTTTCCCCAAAAGACTGGCAAATCTTTAAAAGTAGCTTCAATATGAAATATAAAAAAGGGGACAGAAAGCGTTTAAAAATGTGGCTGGAAATAATTGAACCTTATAGTAATGTAACTATTAACACAAAGGTTGCCTTGAAAAATAACACTATACTGTCTCAAAGCATTGCTTAGACATTCAGGAAGGATTAACTTCACCTGATATTATATACCTACAGTGTAGATGTCTGAAGTCCCCTATGTACTGAATGAAAAGAAATAAGCACACATCAACTAGCCCATTGTAGGTATTTGCCTTAGGATGAGATGAAATGTCTTCACCTCTACTGACTAGTAAAGGAAGCCTAGAGGACTAGCTTACATGTAGTTGTCTTGCATTTTATGAGAGGAATGACTTTCAGAGTGTCCGTATTTCTCTAAACTCAAAAAAACAAATGCAAAGGATGACAGATAGATCTTTCCTTCCATTAAGTGAACGACCAGCTATGAAGCAGGCTTAGCCAGTCTCAAGAGTACCTCAAGAAGCTGAGGAATGTTTCTGCTAATTTATGCTTTTCCCTTCCTGTACTGTATTGCAGTGTAGAAGCTCTGCTTAGGGGAAAGGCAGCATGGTCAAAGTACACTTTCAATTGCTCAGTCATGAGCTCGGTTGGCTGCCCATGATGGTGGGGTGCTACAGTCTGGAGCTTGTGTTAAGCAGCTCCTCAGATCACATCAATAGAGGTAGCCTAAAAATCTGAGCAGCATAGCTGTCTGGGGACAACTGAAAAATCCCCCATGCTGCCACCTCCCTCAATAACTGGCAAGTCAGCAATCCCGTAGGATATACTCTTAGACACAGACAGGACATTCTTTTAGCAGGAAGTAAGCCTCCATTTAATTTTGCCATTTTAGGGAACTGCATTCAGAGTACTGCTGAGGTATCACGGAGCTAGTACATGCTACGAGCACATGGGAAAGATGCCATCTGGAAGACATGGGATCCAAAAAGATCACATTCATATGACAATTTGATTTGCAGGTTGAGATGCCAAGATAAGCAGATTCAGATACTTTTGCATTTGCATTACATTTTGGTGGCTCTACAACAGAGCTTGTCAATATTTTTTTTTAAATGGAGGTCTGCTGCTGATTTTGCTGAGATCTGTTCAGCAAGAACCTCCACCTTCCTCTCCTCAAAGCTGGAGACTGAAATAGCACATTCTAGCTGCTCTTCAAGAGACTTTGAAAATGATAGATCTTCTGTTACAACCTAAGAAACATAAGAGGACTTGGATCTTGAATTTGTCTTTTAAGCAGCCCCATCTTCAAACAAAACCTGGTAAAGACTCTGAAATGTGCGTTTGAGAGATGGACAGTGAGTCAACCAGGGACATGTCAATCCAGAGAATGAGCAGAAGAGTGGTTTGCCAAAAGGTTACACAGTTATTAGATGAAATTATAATTTTGTAGTAAAGATGAGAAAAGCCTAAAAAAGGACAAATTATGGTCCTTTGTAGTAGTTTTAGAGGGAAAATGGTCACTGCTGAGTTTGTAATTTGCATAGATTATTATGCAGCTAGTCAGTGTTTCAGCACAATAGGGAGCTTGCCGGAAATCGTGCACAACCTTTGCTGGCTACAGCTCTAAAGACCCAGGAGGTTGGGTCAATAATTTTCAGTGTAGAGGCACAATGATTTGTTTAAAGCACATTTGCTACCAATAAAGCAAAGCTGCTGGAGATGGAAATCATCAAGTTGCCAGACTTGCCCATCTCTACCCAGACAAGTGGAGAAATGCATGTGTTGGAAACTCCATTGGTTGTATGAGCTCACATTTCCCTGTGCCTTTAGAGCACTCTTTCAGCAAATCCAGTATTGGCAGGCTTCTGGTATATCAGGAAGGTAAGATTTTAGGCAAAGTAATAAATTTCTAGGGTAACAGGCTTGAAAGAGTAGCAGAATGGCCAGCCTTTATTGCCAGAGACTTGCTGCTAAGCATAAGTATCAGCAGCCATGGTGTGGGATGCCAGTAGTCCCTCCTATGAACAGTAGTGATTTCACTAACTCTCTCAGCTCACTAAGTGCTAAATGGGCAGCAAATCTGGCTCTCCAGGGTGCTCCTTAACATGCTGGTGCATTACTGCACTTTTCCTTCACTGCTTTTCCTTTGGTAAAAGCAGCCCTAATCCCTCCTGCCCTGAGCTCCTCATGGCTGGGGCAACAGAACTTTTATCAGCTTTTACTGTACTCTGAGGAAGTCAGGTTTATCCTTTGCAAAAGCAGTCAGAGAGTCTTACTGACTTTCCTTGGGAGCAATGGGATGAAGTGAGACAGGGTAGAAATAGAAATATTTTTTAAAAGGGGAAAAAAGTGTTGATACCATAAAAGGGGCATTTTAATGTCTGGCTATTCACCTGATGTCTGAAATTCATACACCTTGAGTGACCAAATAGTTGACCCAATTTTCAATCCTCTCTGGATAGATTTGCACTGTTGAAAGGATTGTCAATTATCAAACAAATATGAGCACAAAAATATCACTTCTATGCCTGTAAAAGAGGCTCCACTAAGTCTCTCTAAATCTTCTTGGAATCTTTCAGAATAACCACTGGATTTGAGTTAAAAAAGAAATGAAATCTAAAATAATGCTTTCTTGTTGTTTGTTTCTTTATGCCATAGAATAAATATCTAAAAGACTTATTTTAAAGTGTTCGGGAGTGCCTGAAACCAAAACTTTGGCTGAGCTTCTTTACAGAGGCAGCATGAAACCACAAAGTATAAATCCACACTGAACTTTCTGAAAGATCTGGAGCATTCAAACTGATGATTTTGATTCATAAGCATGTGTAATCACGTGGTCAATGTTTGATTTTGGTGTGTCTAGGTTTTTTATTACATTTTTGTGAGTGACTGATAACATAATGATAATAACAATTGCCATATACTGAATGCATTTTATTGCATCTCAGTCGCTGTGGACTACTGTCAGACCTTCGCTTTTCTTTTAGATAACAAAACTTTACACTTCTATCCATTTCAGGCAGTGAGTGCATCAGAAAAAAACACATTTGTCTGCTATCAGAGGAATTATAGACAAAGAGTTAATTTTGCCAATGAACTATTAATTCCTTTTTGCCTTCTGTTTTCCCCCCCTGTTCTTTAAACTCCCCCACCTTCAAGAACAAATGAGGCAGACAGTTTGTTTCCCTGGTCATTGCAAAAGAAAATCAGCTGGAGAAGTGATTTCTAGAAATACATGTCTATGTTTTTTGTACTAACATGTAAATCTGACTTTTTATTGCCAGTTCCCAATCAGAGAAGATTTTTTAAATTACACAAATTCTTATTCTTTTGCATTATCCAAATTCTTATTTTGTAGACCAATGTGAGTTGCTACAGTTATGCTTAGCAGCGTACAAATTCAAGGGGATTTGTGATTGTTCTTTCATATCACTAATGATCTCAGCAGGCTAAGTAGTCACAGACCAGATTTTTCTGGGTTTAGTGTCAATATTTTAAAAGAATATACTACAGTATTATAACTTAGATATGAGAACAATTGGAAATGTCACTGTTATGAGAAAAACAAGTAAAAAAAGATATATAAATGGAAAAAAAGAAAGTTCTTAATTTCCAGCAGTGATGAACTCATGCCCAGAGCAAGGAAGGAGTCATGGCTATCCCTAATGTCACTGCTGATTTTCCTAGCTCTTGTGTGAGCAAAAGTCTAAGTGGTTAGAAGTTATAAATCAGAAGAAAAGCAACAATACTAGATGGCATAAGTGAATGTAACAACTCATCTGAGGTTACAGAGAAAATCAGAACAATAGAATATGACCCTGGTAGCCTGCTTTGTGTTGCACACTGTGCTGAATGAAGCCGAGAGTTTGGGATTGGAAACTAAAATGAATGTATTGAATATTTGCATATTTTCCCTTAATTATAGAGTCCCTTATCTTAAATATAAATGTTAATGGTATTTTAAAGAATGTGACTATTCATATAGATGTCTTATCCTGCATGATGCTGAATTCCATCACACCAACTTGGTTTGGTAAGAGTAGGGGAAAAGACATCACCTTTATGGAATTGAAGCCTGAAGGCATAGAGTGCTTTTTTTCAAATTTTCTAGTCTGTAGAAAGGTGACAGTAACATCTAGTCTGGAAAACATGAGAGAAGCTGAAGTCTGGCTGACCTACATTGGATTAAGCAGTTCCAAAGGGCTGTTCATTGGACAGAGAAAGACATAAAAGCTGAAACATTCTCAGAGAAAACTAGAATGATGAGCGCATGAAAAAGATACCCAAACACATTATTCATTTAAAAGAGGAAGGAAAACCAAAAGAAAGCCAATTAGTATCAGAAGAGCAACAAAGAAGACTCAGCAAAGCCTCAGTAAAACAAGATACAGTTGGCTACGGAGAAACATTAAGCGAGACCACAGGGGCTCTTGGTTTCCTGAAGACAATCCTCAGCTCTTGGGTCATTCACCTTTTCATAAATTTGAGCTAGGTAATAGTACTGCTGTCCTCAAAGCTAAGAGGGCTGGAGGATAATTAAGGTGAGTTCTATTAGGAGTATCTCAGACAATTAGGGATCTATATTTAAAAGGAAGTTTCTTTTCAAGAAAAGCCTCTTACTTCATAATAAATGAAAACAGCAGTGTTATTCAGAGAGCTAAATTTCCTCCTAGGAATATTACAAGAGAATAACAGTAATACCCATCATGTAAAACATGAATTGCACATATGGATGTCTTTGAGGAAAACTTAATTTCATGTCATTTACACAAGCAAAATAAAGACAAGTACATGTGCTTGAGTTTCTTCTAAAACCATAATACATCATGACCTGCACAGGTAAAAAAGGGACAACTGCAGGATTCCACCAAAATACCTATATTTTTCCCGTAGAATGTTGAATCCATACGCCTCATCCAGAATCTGATTCAAATTTCTTATAAATAAAGGTCCCTACACATGTAAATCATCTCATTGTTTCTTTACTATATATTGGATGTTAAATTTAATAGCTTTGGGAGAAGTCAGGTGAAGTTCCCCATGACTGGAAAAAGGGAAATATAACCCCATTTTCAAGAAAGGGAACATGAAAGACCCAACTAACTACAGACCAGTCAGTCTCACCTCTGTGCCTGGCAGGATCATGGAGCAGATTCTCCTGGAAACCATGCTAGGGCACACGAAAAGCAACAAAGTGATTTGTGACAGCCAACATGGCTTCATCAAGGGCAAATCCTGCCTGAACAATTTGGTGGCTTTCTGTCATGGGGCTACAGAACTGATGGATAAGAGCAAAACAGTTGGTGTTACCTACCTTGTGCAAAGTGTTCGACACTGTCCCACATGACATCTTTGTCTCTAAACTGGAGAGACATCACTTTGATGGATTGACCACTCAGTGGTTAAAGAATTGGCTGAATGGCTGAATGTGGAGAGTTGCGGTCAATGGCTCAATGTCCAAATGGAGACAGCTAACAAGTGGTGTCCCTCTGGGGTCAGTGTTGGGACTGATCCTGTTCAACATCTTTGTCAGCGACTTGGACAGTGGGATTGAGTGCGCCTTCAGCAAGTTTGTCGACAATACCAAGCTGTGTGGTTGGGTTGATACGCTGGAGGGAGGGAAGGGATGCCATCCAGAGGGACCTTGACACACTTGAAAGGTGGACCAATGCCAACCTCTAGATGAGCTCCAGAGGTCTCTTCCAACCCCAAACATTCTGTTATTCTGCGATTCTGATTCTGTGATTTTTTGGATACTTATACAAAATATGTAAAACCTTGCACAGCAGAAGATAGTAACTAGTCAGGCTCATCATTTATGCCTTCTCGTTTTTATTTCTGTCCAGTTTGTATCTGTGAGAAATTCTTACAGATACAGGATGAGTCAATTAGCAGGGAAATATTTTGTTTCATTCTGCAGCTGGTTTTCCAGATTGTTCAAAAGTACTTCAGAAATGTGAAGCCGTAGCATTTTAAGAGCAGGGTGTGGAAGAGGACTCATTAGGGCCCAAAGTCAGCCAAAGGAGCCCAGAGGATAAAAAACAAACAGAAAATCCCAAACCAAACTGAAAAGATACTAGAATGATAGAATCATAGTTTTGGCTGTAGGAGACCTCTGGAGGTCATTTAGTCTTGGATCCTGCTCCAAGCAGGATTACTGCCAGCACCAGATCAACTCATCCATGGCTTTGTCTAGTCAAGTCTTGCATATCTCTGAGGATGGAGATTTCACAGGCTCCGAGGGGAAGCTGTTCCATGGCAGCACCATCATCCCAGTTAAGACGTTTCTTTTAATGTCTGTTTTGAACCTCCCAAGCCAGAAATTGTATTTTTTGCTTTTTGCTGTATTTGCTGCCACTGTGAAAAAGAATTTGGTTCTGGCAGTTTGTAAGAAGTGCTTTTAAAGAAATCACCAACTGGTATTAATCACACCTAAAACTTCTTTTTGCCACACTAAAGAGGTGTGGTTCTGCCAACCTCCACTTGTATCTCAGGTGCTCTAGCCCCTGACCATCTTGAAAGCTCTTCGCTAGACACTGTCCAGTTTCTGAGTGTTCCTTTTTAACTTGGACACTATTCCAGGTGCAATGATGCAAGTGCTGCCCTCCCTTGATCTGCTGGCCCTACACCTCCTGATGTTGCCTAGGGCACTCTTTTCCTTGCCTAGTCAGAGCATTCTGTTGGCTTGTATTCAGCTGGCATTAGCCTTTATCCCAGCTTCCTTTCCATCAATTGTTACTCACTCAAGTGTTTCATAGCTTTTGTTGATTGGTGAGTTCACTTATCTCTTTGTGCAGAACTGCATTCTTCTCCTTGGCAAACTTCAGAAGGTCCTCCTTCACAAAATTACAGGTGTAACAGGGCATCTTGGGGTGGAAACTCTATTATTTATCTCTATATATAGTGTTTATATATTCCTGTAATGGCATAACCACCTCAAAAATCTCTGATCATAGAATCAGAATCATAGAATAGTTAGG
>NW_009932304.1:37297-53139 GCF_000696875.1 Nestor notabilis | reverse complement strand
AGATGACGTCAACTGCTCTGCCACTGTCGATGAGTTCTGTAGCCCCATCACACAAGGCCATCAAATTGGTCAAGCAGGATTTCCCCTTAGTGAAACCATGCTGGCTGTCACCAGCCACCTTGTTGTTTTTCATGTGCCTCAGCATGCTTTCTAGGAGAATCTGCTCCAAGATTTTGCCAGTCACAGAGGCAACACTGACTGGTCTCACTACCAGGACCACTAGTTCTCTTGGTCTTCCACCTTCCTCTTCTTGAAAATGAGATTATATTCCCCTTCTTCCAGTCATCAGGAACTTCACCCGACTGCCATGATTTCTCAAATATGATGGACAGTGGCTTAGCCACTTCATTTTCCAACTCCTTCAGGACCCACAGATGGATTTCATCAGGTCCCATGGAGTTGTGCACGTTCAGGTTCTTAAGGTGGTCTCTCACCTAATCCTTTCCTACAGTGGGCCTAAAGGTTCCTGCGTTTGCCTTCCAAGACATGGGTGGTGTGATCTGAGCATTTGCTAGTGAAAACAGAGGCAAAGAAGTCATTAAGAACCTCACCCTTCTCCAAATCCAGGATAGCCAGTTCTCTCAGTTCTTGAGTTTATCGTGAAATAGTAATTTTCTTAGTTAATTAAAGCATCTGGACCCTGCCTTTTACAAGCCAAGAAGGAGACATTAGTAGAATTAAGGAGTTGAGTTGGATTTAGCCTTTAATACAGATGTAGTAAACCAGTCAGTTATTTACATGTATATAACATTTAAACTGAGAGATGCTTACATTTAATCAGACTTTCCTTACACAGGAATGTAGCAGCATAAAAAAGCAGTGCCATCGATGTAGTTGCTTGAAGATCTTTCTATATCAAGCCTTTCCCTTCTAGTTGAGCTACAATTTGTGTTCAATTAAACACAGTTACTGTATATCTGTATTTAATTTTAAACAAAAGAGGATTGCCTTGCCTTACAAAATTAAATGTGTCTGGTATTTGAACTTAATCAGTCCCTCATCTGCTGGCATTTGAGTGGGAGGCTTCATCAAAATCCCTGATGCAGAAAACAGAGCATATATTTCATTTTTTTATTTTCCTTCTCCTACCTTATCAACTATTCTTTTTCCAGATCACCACTGAAAAAGGAAAAAAAAAAAAAAGGGTACTGCTGTTTACCAGTATGCAAAAGCATGTGGGTTTTTTTGAGACACGCAGTCTTTCTTGAATCTTATATTTCAACCATCTTAATGATACTATTGTTATATACTGTATATAACTGACAAGTATTTAGACCTTTACTTACAGCCACATAATCTTGTAGAGTTAATACGTAAAAGTGTGAAAGTAAAGAAGTGATAGAGGGACAAAATGCTAAAAGGAGCAAAATCTAACATAAGAAATTACACATTGTTTTGTCGTGCCTCTGCTAAGGGACTTTGTAGTCTCACTGCTGAGTTATTCTGATGTCTCTTTTATAATTAGCCTTGATCCTTTCTAATCTGGTATTAGGAATAACTGCAATGAAATAGGTACTGAAACAGTGATCAACAATTCGCATCTGAAGGATCTGTTGCAACTTAGGCCTGCTGCATACTAGAATGTTCATAAGAATCAAACGTTCTGAAAAGAAGTAAAATCAATTAATATTAGAACTAATAAATTACTATACCATATCTACATTTTTTTTTCTTGAATGTTAGGTGAATTGCATATTTTAAAATATCTTAAATGCTAGTAACATTTATAAAAAATACCAAACTAACTACAGAAATGACTATTTTGTTTTTTGTTTCAGTGCTCACGATTGCGTTGTTCTTTTTCCTTCTATGATTGCATCAGCTGTCATATTTTAAAAGTGTGGGTTTTTTTCTACCAATCAGATGTTCAGGGTTTCCACAGTAATTACATAAACTAATATATCCCAAAGCATTTTACCGGTTCCTGAATCTTTTTTCTTTCTCTTTGTCTGCTTTCATAAAAACATTAGAAAAATTGCATAACTAGTGGTGTTCTCTGACTCTCTGACTAACACATTCAACTTCTTGCAAATATAATACATACAACTTCTTGCCTTCTACATAGGCACATAGGCCTTATGTCCTTATGGCTGATTTTTTTTTAATTCTTACATATAATTTTAACTTTAATTTGCCCAAAGAGACCTTATTAGGAAAACCAAATTGGAAACTAAAGAAGAAATGTAAAGGAAAGTAAGATTATGTGGTACCATGTCAAAACTCTGATCTAATTCAGTGGGCTGGTGTGCAATTGCCTTTGCCAGTACAAGGGAAGAAGTCAGATTTTACCCTTCACTCAATGCTGCAGGTATAGGTCACCTTAAAACAATAGGGCAAACAACATAAGTAAGTTCTCAGAGCTGACTGATTGCAAGCAAATCGTTACTTACAGCTGTAATTAGTATAAATCACCAGTACAACATAGCCAAAACATGAGATTCTTGAATGACAAGTATTATAATTCTTGGCACTTTTATTTTTCTAATATAATTCACAACAGGTAACAGCTAAAGATTCCAATTTCCATCACAGTTAGTTTGGTAGTTTAGTAATATTTAAAGTAGTTCAAAGTTTAAAGAAAAAGTAGCAGTTGATGTACAGAAGCTGAAAGTTGTTCCTAGTTGTTCCACTACATTCACTTTAGAAATGCAATTTAAATTTTATATTTTCTTTTATTTCTGAAATTACAAGAACAATAATGAACTAAACTCAAAACTGGGCAAAAAAGATGGAAGTTGTTCCCACAGTACTTACACGTGATACAGGAAAGTCAGAGATGTGTGGTGGAAAGCTCTGGCAGTCAGGTTCCTGGATGCCTAATGTTTATAAGGGTACTACAACAACAACAACAACAGCAACAACAATAATAATAATAATAATAATAATATGTGGTCATTTGTGGGTTGTTTTTTGTTTGGTGGTTTGTTTTGTTTTTTTCTTCATTGTTTTTTTTTTCAGATAAATAATTTGCATTTAGCCATAGTTAGAAAAGAATGCATGGCACCTGAAAGCACAGCAGTAGAAAAAAAAACATCAGGTAAAGATCATGGGTGAGGCATTAAATAAGTACTTCAAGCACTTTGAGTATTTCAAGATCAACAGTGTAATAATGCCCACACCACTGCTTGAGAGTGTTTTTATGGACTTCAGTAAAATCTACATCCCCTCCTAAAACTGTGCTGTATTTGCAGTAGTCCATAATTGCCACAAATCCCAAGGTGAAACAAAAAAACCCTGCAACCCTCTGCATTCATTTTCTTACAGCTCCAACACTTTGCCATATTCACATCTGTAAATCAGTTCAGTTGTACGTAGGAACAATTGTACAGACTGCCTGAGCTAAACATGCATATATGTTTACCATACATGTATCATCTACCTTCATATGCATGACAATTTATTTCTTACTAGATTAGTTATTTTATTCAGCTGCAAGGTGGAATTTGACTGTAGTATATTTCAGTATATATTTAAGTATTCAGTAGGTGTTAGCCTAAAAATCAGTGTGTCATCTTAAGAAATATGTTATCTTATTGTAGCCCAATCTATAGCTTGAATCACTTAATAATGACATAGTTAATATTGCTAATTTTTATTCCAGTTCAAATGATCTTAATATTTAAGAGTTGGGGAGAATGGGCAGGGGAGAGTTATAGTATTGATTGATTGCTAATTTTTCACCTGGTACTGTCACAAGAAGCATAACAACACTGGGATTGGAATACTTCTGACTGGTGAAAATGCACATTTTTCTTTTAAAGCTTACATATTTGGCAGTGACCTATGTATTACTCTTTTCACTTCATGTTATTTTTTTCTGTAATTTTGGGAATTAATTTTTCCAAAGAGCAATAGGAAAAAGAATTGTTTCATAATTAGTTCAGTATGGCCTTAAACTTGACAACTTTGCTGAAACACATGGACATGTGCAGAAACTAGTTACTTTATAACCTTTGAAATCAAGTATATATCAACCTGACTACATTTATTCATTTTCTTGTGCCTTCTATTTAATGGTAGCATCTCATGTTTGTACATTTAAGGAGAAGTGGTAAGACTGTTAGGCTTCAATCCTGTAAATTTCTCTTGGTTCATATATTTAGGTAAAATGTGTTACCGTGAGTGTCTGCGTGGCATTAGGTCTGTAGCCCCATATGATAAGCAGCTAGAAAGCCATAAGAAAAGGAATTTGTCTTCTTACTTTGTTGATCGTGTGATTTATGATAAATTATTTTGAAAAATATTCTATCTGATGTGACACTGAAACTGTACAGACAGTGTTATCTGAAAACAGTATTTGAACATTTATTTCCCAGTGGTTTCACAGTTTCACTGGGTGCTAAGGTGGCATGTCTCTTTAGGCTCCCTTGTTTCTGAAATTTTTATTTTCTTTTCTAGAATCTCTTTTAACTTTTAGTTAAAATAAGTCAGAAAAGTCTGTCAGTGTTACAGTCACAAGGAAATTATGCAAGAAGGAGTCATATAATGTAGCTATTTTCATGACATACCCAGTAAAATAAATTACATGGCTATAAGATTATATGATGAGATCAATGAATGGATTTTTTTTCAGGAGTATCTATACGGTGCAAATCCTGCATATCTCCTCAGGTGTTGCAGCATTACAAGTCTTTATCTGGGATCAGTCATATATGAATGTGGCTTGTAAATACAGAAGTGAAGAGAGATCTGTAACTTGGTGGTTCTCACTGCCTTAGGCCACCAGCTAGCTCTTGCACATAAGCTTGATGAGCTGATCCTCACAGTGAGTGTTGCTCTGATCCTAAATATGCTTCTTGGTTGGGAGATGCTAACGTACATCTTGTTGGCGTGGGAAACCTGGTGAAATCGACTGTGATGATTTGCAAAAGGCTACATGGTTAACTAGACTAAGCTAGCGCTCCTCAATCTCAGTCTTTTGCTAAGCTTAAAATTATGAATAATTATGAAATCCTAATACATTTAATTAAACTATTTATATTTTTAAGCATAATTCAGTTTATATATTTACAAATCAGCTTTTTAAATTTTAAGAACACCAGTCCTTCAGTTACAGCCTCCTGATGTAACTAGCTTCTCTGTAAAAACAAAAGTACCAGGCATCTGTATGTTGGATGCTGAACTGTATCAAATTAACAGCCTTTTAAAAAGTGGTTACCAAGAATTCAATTAGTATTACATCTTTGCTGTAGATTCAAAAATCACATAAGCAAACATTAGTTGATTTATATGTTGACCTTCAGTTTTTGCTGAGGGAAGTTTTAGAAAAAGCTTTTTCCTCCCTGTTTGCTTTCAAATCTTCACTTAGTATTCTGTTCATATTCAATTTTAATTGCCACTTTATAGTTTGCAAAGATGGTACGTAGCTGTAAAATACTACATTTTACTGCAGCAAGAGAAATATTTATCTGAACAGACACATTACTGTTACTGTAAAGAATGGGTCTATTTTACTTTATCAGCAACTAAGGGGAAGGTTAATGGCCATGATGTATCTTTTATGTTGTGTGTGAAACAGAGAGTGCTCTTCACTGTTAAGATTTACAGTGTGGAAGACAAAGCATGTGTTATTATAAGCACTTTCTTAACAGCAGACTGTAAACTTGGAAATTAACTTCAAAACCCCTAAATGTGTTAAAACAACATTAAGACTCAAAACCACAATAATTTCTTCTCCTGAATTCATACTTCTAAGCTTATGTGCATGGGAAAGCCTTATAAATTTTCTGAATGTCATAAACAAATATAGAATGCAAGTAGCAGGGATGTTTTCAGTATTTATTGCATTTCTATCTAGAATGTGGCAGGAGTCAGAATAGTCTCATACAAAAATAATACTCAATTTTTGAGAAAGAATCAGTACCTTCAGAAGGGATATCATCATCCTTTAGCATAACCATGAATTTTCAGCTATGTTAGCAGTATAGTTCTTGTGCATGGTGGGAACAGAAGACAGTAGGAAGAATATTCTGAAAAGTCCCAGGTTTTTATTTTCTTTTAAACCAGAAATATCTTCATCATTTTGATTAGGTTACCAAGATTCTTTGCGTACATTGTAGTTTTCAAAATGCAAGCAACCATTATAGTTTCAGAGCTTCAGACTATTTCAGTCCCTTCCCTTCCCTTCCCTTCCCTTCCCTTCCCTTCCCTTCCCTTCCCTATCCTGCCCTTCCCTCCTCTCCCTTTCCCCTTTCTTTCCCCTTCCCCTTTCCTCTCCCCTTTCCTTCTGCTTAGTACTACATCAGTCAGAGAAAATTATGTTTTATTTAAAATAATCTTTCCACTAACTGATAAAGATAAGTATTCTACTCAGTCTTTATGGAATATATCATTAGTTGCCTGGTTGTCTTTCTTCTCATTATTTTAGATAATCTTCACAGGCATTGCAAACTTTTCAAATGAGAACATCCTTATTTTCTTCATAATAAAGTGTTAAGAACATTCAGTTTTCCATCTGCAATGTTTTGTAGTCTGTCAGACTTAATACAGTGCTAAAAAAAGAAATACAATTCTGATAATACTTTACATTTTCCATTAAATATTTTTTCAAAATGGAGCTATAATAGCTAATGTTGTTATATATATATACACACACTAAACATAATTATGTTAAATACAGGGCTGCTGCTTCTTTGAACAATTAACCACCCATTTTACTTATTTGTTTATTAAATACTTTTTTTTTTTTTTTTTCATATGCAGTGCTAAAATGTGGAGGTTAGTGTGGGAAGCAGCTGGCAGCTTTGGCTGTAGGTGCAAGTCTGAGAACTTAACTTATCTGCTCCACAGTTTTAGGAACACTTCACACTTCTTGTGTATCACCTTCCCTTTTGCAGACCAGCAGCTTAAACAAGATTTCTAAGTATATGCTATGCAATTAATACTGTGTTCATAGAATCATAGAATAGTTTGGGTTGGAAAGGACCTGCAAAGGTCATCTAGTCCAACCCCCTGCAATGAGCAGAAACATCTTCAACTAGGTCAGGTTGCTCAGAGCCCTGTTCAAACTGACCTTGAATCATTTCCAGGGATGAGGCCTCTGCCACCTCTCTGCACAACCTGTTCCAGTGTTTCACCACCCCCATCCTAAAAGATTTCTCCATTACATCTAGTCTAAATATGTCCTTTTTAGTTGAAAAACCCTTGTCATAGAATCATAGAATAGTTTTCTCAGTTCACATGAAAAGCAAAATTAACAATATTATATTGTTATTACTAATTACTATCTTACTAATACGTTCTTCTCAGAACGCATATATATATGCCATATGAAGAATTTGCAGAGTACTTCTTAAATTATGTTCCAGAACTCATAGACATCCTGTTCATATGAGAACTGAATATGATTTAAGTTCCTTTATCGAAGTGGAAAACAGTGGTTAACTTAATAAATATTTAAAAGAATGAAAGTGTAGTTCTCATCAGGCAATCCATGCTTGATTTTTAAATTAAAAAAAAAAAAGAAAAAAGTAAGACTTCATGTAAAAATGACTCTTAAAACACTACCTTTATGAAACAACTGATGACTTAGGTTTTAGGACCTGAGATACTTACAGTGCTATAGCATTGTACACACTTCTTTCATGCAGCTCCAGCTGCATACACAATATATTTCCCGGTGTCCATTTGGCTATGTGCTATTCCCATGGTATTTTTTTATTTCGTGGCAGCTAGAGAATGTCCTTTTCTTTTATCTAAAAGGAAATGGAGTACTTAAAGATTCAGTTGTCCGTCTTTGTTGCTTCTGGTGACATAGACTTGATTCTTCTCTTCATATTCTAGCATATATTTTGCCTCTTCTTTTTCAGGGATTATGCTGGCATGGTATCTGCTTGAGAAGAAAGTCACTTTCTAGAAACTGGGGTTTTGTTTGTGTGTTATAGGTTTTTTTTAATTGCTAAATTCATTCTCTGACTGTTGAAATACTCTTGTGATTTTGTTTGGCCTAATATCCATATTTCTTCAACTCATGGCAAGATTCCCCAAAAATATAGCATCGACACACTTATTTGTGGAAACTGTTCAGACTCTATACTTTCTGCACTTCCTGCAGCCAAACTGAGAACACGTCCTTCCAAGATGAATGGTGATAAAAGTAAATCATTTGTGATCCCTGCAGCAATGCCAATGCTGCAAAAAATCCTGTTAAGGCCATTAACAGCCATAACATCCTGGATTCATAAATCATCTAGTTCTCTTTCTAGCTGTTTCTTTCACTCCAGCCCTTAAGGAAAGAAGCTGCCACAAAGCAGAACTGTAGAAGGTTTAGGTGTGAATGCCCTAAATTCAACCTGTATCGGCTCTGCCTTGTAAGGCTATCTGCAAGCTTGCAAGGGAGAAAAGATGATGTAAGTGAGAAGACATATTTATGACCTATTTTTCTGAAATTTTAGAAGTAAAATTTGAAATGTAATTGTATGTATTGTATTGGTTTCATAAATTTCAGTTTAAATAATGACATCTAAAAGAAATTAAAGAACAGGATTTAAATAATGAAAGCTTTCACTAGAATAGTTAGAGATTTAGATAGTACAGCTAGTTTCTAGATGCTATATAATTTTCCTCAAACTAAAGCTATCATAAGCAGGTAAATCTGGAGTAAAATATTAATAATGAGACCACTTTGGGCAACCCAGAATAGCTCTTCAGAAACTTGGATCCCAAGAATAAGTTTTATAATCAAATTAAAAGAATCATCTTATCATTAAAGTCAGATATGAACTTTGCCTCACACTTCAGTGGTGTTGTAAATCTGAAAGCAGAAGTATACATCTGTTTCTAAGGTATTTTTTTTTCATGTCCTGCTGCCTTTTTAAGGGCCTCGCTGTATTCAGGTGTTATTTTCATTTTTTCCTGTTTGCAAAACCTCTCAGTCCAGTGGGAAGAGATTCATGCCATAAACATGGGATAAATAATGAAACTCGAAATTCCTAGGTCACGTTCATTTTTTATTTTTTCTTGTGAACATATCTGCAGAAGTAATCCGCTAAACTCTGGCTGCTGTACTTAAATGGAATGTATCAGTAGTTATTACTGGTTAGAGTTCTATGCACCACGTACGTTTCTGTTTGTTTGGAGTTTGGGTGTGCTGTTTTTTGGATGTGTGTGTGGGGGGTGTCAGTTGGACTTTAGAAAGTTAGTTTTGATCAAGGATGTTATTTGTTATATTTCACTCTCAAGTATATATTAAGCATAATGATCAATGCTGATTGCCATGCAAACTGTCCAAGAATAAGCAGAAAATTCATAGTAAGCAAATTTTTTCTAGGCAAGTTTACCCTTCATGTTTGCTAAAACAAGTGCTCATGAGATGTATTAAGTGAAACTTTAAAAGCTAATATTAGTATAAAATATTAATGTAAAATTACAAGGTGAGCTCTGCCCTCAGACAGTGCCTAGGTCATAGCTGCCCTAAGTTATCCGATCAAGATTCTGGTTTCTTTTCCAAAACAGCGCAGGTCTCTCACAGATTCGTATCTGCTAGACCTACACAGATGTCTTGAAAATCCTAGGACACTAACAGTAGCACTCAGCACTGCCTTCTATTGAATTAATCCTGTAAAAATCCTCAGAATCTATCAATACCACAGACTTGCTACAGAATTCATACCCAATGCTAGTTAGCAGATTAACTTTTTCACAATTTACTTTAAATCTAACATGGGATTTCTGTATTCAGTTGATTTCTGTCTCCACAGTGATAGTTTGGGAGTGCAACCTGAACAATTCAGCTCTCTCAGAATCCCATATTCTTGCAACTCAGCAGGCTTTTATTACTTCACTTACCGTAAACGTAATGTAAAGCAATGAAGTTACTTGACCAAAGCTATACAGAAGTCAAAACTAACAACAAAAGCCAGTGGTTTTGTTTCTTAGTATCTTGCACAAATACAGTTTCCTGCTATGAGCACTTACCCTTAAATATCTAAATAAACTACTTCCAGAATTTCAGATGTGAAACTAAATAGGTATTTCCATCTGTCAGTGTTTGAACTGTTTAAAATCAAGAACTGTGTCTTGCAGAAGCAAAGAAGGATAAAGCTGTACATAAGGCTATACATGTTGTTTGTGCCTTCAAAGGGAAGAAACTTTATAAAGAGGTACATATTGTCTTTTGGTAAATATATTACTGTATGCTTTAGAAAAATAGGCTTTCATATAAGAGAAATCTCATGTAAATAAGTCTTCCATGACAATCATAAACATTTTATTAGCCCTTTTTTTCCTAGCACTGGCTTCTAAATAATTGTTAGTATTTGCTACAATCTCTAAGTTATAGATGCAGACTGATTAATTATTAATTAATCATTAATTATTTGTAAATTACTAATGTTACTAGTAGATAACAGAACTGTGTTTTGTACAAGTGCAAACATTGTTTCAGTCATCACAGTATTTGCCAATCTAAGTAGGATGGCTTGGATACCTACATGTTTTGAACTGGACTAAGACTACTGCTGTATTGTACAAAAGTACTGACGCTAATAGCTTTGTGATTAGTGAACTGTTAAAAGATTGGATTAAATGTTGGTTCCTCTGTCACTTGGAGATGGAAGTTATCAACACATTCCAGGAATCTTCTGGATTGCTTGTGCCCTGCTGTGTTGTCCCTCCAGCAGGTATCGAGGTGTTGAAGTCCCCCATGAGGACCAGGACTTGTGAATGTGAGGCCACACCTATCTGTCTACAGAGGTTCTCATCCTCTCAGTTTTTGTGGTTGAGTGGCCTGTAGCAGACCTCCATTATAATGTCCTCCTGTCCCTGTCCTCCCTTTAATCCTGATACATAAGTTCTCAGTCGGCCCCTCATCCACAGAATCATGGAATCATAGAATAGTTATGGTTGGAAAGGACTTTAAGATCATCTAGTTCCACCCCCCCTGCCATGAGCAGGGACACCTCACACTAAACCATGTCATCCAAGACTCTGTCCAGCCTGGCCTTGAACACCGTCAGGGATGGAGCATTCACAACTTCCTTGGGCAGCCCATACCAGTGCCTCACCACCCTCGCTGTAAAGAACTTCTTCCTTAGATCTAATCTAAACTTCCCCTCATAAGTTTGAACCTGTTACCCCTTGTCCTACCACTGCAGTCCCCAGGCAGAGCTCTGTGCACTCCAGCTGGTCACTGATGTAGAGGGCAACACCCCTCCACATCTCCCCAGACTGTCTTTCCTGAAGAGCCGGTATCCTTCCATTCCAACACTCCAGTCATAGGAGTTATCCCACACATCTCTGTGATGCCAATTACGTTGTAGTCTTTCAGGCATGTGCACACCTCTAACTCCTCTTGATTGTTCCCTGTGCTATGTGCATTGGCATAGAGGCATTTCAGATGGGCCCTTGAGGCTGCTGGCTTATTGGCTGAAGTGGTTGGAAGTACTTTGTTCTACTCTTCAGGTGCTCCCTTGCTGACCTGTGATCCTTCTTCTGGACATCTACTGGCACCAGCATCAAACTGGTAGGAGTGGGGTGGATTGTGGTTCCCAGATAGCTGGGAGACAAGTTGTTATGGAATAGGAAGCTTTCTCCTTAAATCGTTTAGTGTTTTAATATAATACAATTAAGAAGGGCAACCTATTTGTAAAATGTAACATGGTTGCTTCAGTATTTCTTCTAGATATATGAATCAAGAAATATATTTCACAAACCAAGTATGATAGATGAGATAGATCCCTAGATGATGATGTGTTGGCTGCTGATGTTGGAGTAAATATTTCTAAATTTCTTACATTCATAGTCTTTTCTTTACTATTAAACTTTCTTGTAATGTCATTGGCCTCATTATTTGAGCTGAGATTAGAATCACTATGGAAACTTAGATTTGTAATTCAGTTTTTAAGAGTTGAAGGATGAATTTCAACTAATTCAGGTAAACAAAATGAAAGTAACATCTCTCCTGAATAACAAGAGCAGTAACATCTGGTCTTACAGATGTATCTATTATTTTTTAAGTTTTCTGTTTCAGCGACCTAAGTAATCTAATACTTAAAAGAAATAATGGACATACAGCATGGAAACAATCCTCAGTGTGTCTTGATGTCACCCTAAACCTCTAGTGCTTTTTGTTATAATAGTTTTAACTAACTCTGAAGGAGAGCTATATGGTGACAAAATATCTGAAGCTGATACATAACCTCTTCTGAAGGAGTCATCAAGTTCAGTTTGCTACAATCGTATATATTTTCTCATATCGAATTCAATTGAAAATCTTTTTCAATGCCACTACTTAAGATATGCATAGTAGACTACCATTTATCATGCATTTTTCTAGGGCTTAAATAATTGTGATTATGTAAGAGCAAAGATCTGATGATAATGCATCTATTAAATACTGTGTTTTTAATCAAGCAGTGTCTGATTGTTACAGATTTCAAAAATATAAAGCTAAGAGAAGAAAAATCTAATTGGTTACAGTATTCATAGATTGGTTGGTGTTGATAGTCTCCAAAATGAGGGAATGTTTTTAATGTTTTCGTTGACAAAGTTGGTAATTCAACTTAATTATTACAGAAATGAGGTCTTTTGGAAGGAATGGAAAACTGATACCAAATATTCCCATTCCTATTTAAGCACCCCTTCCATAGGTTTACAAAGGCTGATCATGTTTTTTTTGTATGTAGTTTAGATACATAAATGCGGAAAATAACAGGAAACCAATCCTGACCACATTTTCTTTTATAACGCTGAAATTCTGTAGTGCAGAAATGTGGTGGTTTTTTTTTTTTGTTGTTGTTGTAGCTTTTGTTAAGCAAAGAGAAACACCCCTTATGTAAATCTCTCGATGAGGAAGAGCGCTTGCTCAACTTTTCCTCATGTGCCTAGAACTCTATGGTTACCTTCTAGACCTACAGTCATACATAATAAAAGGATAAATGAAATTATGTATTTCATAGTCTATGTTTTCTAAGAATAAAAAATTCAGCATTTTCTCTTTTAGCTGAAGTAGTTTTTTTTTTTTCTTCATTCATTTGGTATTTTTTTTATATAGCTGTGATATTTTCAGATAGAGATTTAACCTTTTCCTCTACCCACATGTGTGAAATCTATAAAACAATGTTTCAACATTTTCACTGCAAAATACATGAAGATTTTAATCTGTATTTTCTGATCCATATAAGTGAATCATTACAACTGTGAGTGCATTATTAATGTTCAAATGGATAAGTAGTTCTCATATTGAGGGCCAAATTGTTCTGTGATTTACATTTTCATTAGCGATAAGAGATCTGCACCTTACGAGATCTGCTATCCCCATCAGATTTTCTAAGTTTTTTTTTTTTGTGAAGAAGGAAGATTTCAAGACAGTTTAGGGTGCTTGGAGCATAAAAGAAACATAATTTTGGCTAGGTCTTGAGTCCAGGATGCTCATAGCAACTTATTATATGAAAAGGAGATTTGCAGGAATACGAGTCTTTAATTGTACATCTGTCCTCCGCAGACAGGAGTCAGAAAAGTTCAAGCCATTTTCATACTTAACATTTGCTGAGCTTTTTATCTCCACGCAACAGTGATCTAAGGACAATTGTACTAATACCTGCTTTTAATCCAAATAGTGAAATTATTTGGAGATGTCATTGTTGCCTGATGAGTTTATTTAGACATGCATTCTGGCAAGGTGAACATCCCAGTATGCAAAAATTATGTAAAATACAGAAGTTTCTCAGAGATGCTTAGTACTTACTGATTAAAACCATTTAGATTGTAAACATTCATATTTTGAGGCTGGAAGACAAACTTTGTTTTGCAGATAAACCAATGTCATCCAACATCTGGATATCTCAATCAGTTCATGAAGACAGTTATCCAGAGTTGCAGAGTTAGGAGAAAGGAGTTTCCAAGGATTATAGCTGATGCATGCTTGCAGTTTACTTTATCTGAGAACAAAAGACAATTGACAGTATACTATCTAGCTCTGTAATGTTTTTATCAAAATTAATTATGTCCTTGTTAATATAAGAAGGTAAACATTGTCATTAGTCTGCTCTGAAATAAACAATTCTATGTCCAGGTGCTCAGCTATGAAATGAAAAGTCTCATTATAACTTTATTTTATTTCTTATGATACCTTCATTATGTATGCCAATACTTAAAGTATGCCAACATTGAAAGGGAGGATTCTCCTTTTCTTTCTCATCCCTTACAAAATTTGTGAGGGTGCATTTACTAGTAGGCACTCTGTAAAGGCAGCATGTAACGCTGAGCCAGCAGAGATTAGACTAAATGAGAGCATACTAACCATAAATTTAACTGGGTTCGTTTTCTAAAGTGACTGCTTTATGCATCTGCAAATGGAAAGAAATAGAGCATCAAGCTCTTAATTTTTTCTTCACAAATAAAAGCTGTAGTACTGAATGTCTTCATTTAACATATTCAAAGCAGTATTATTTTTATTAGGTAGTAGAACAGAGTACAATGCATGAAAAAGAGGGAGATGATGTAGGATTTTTGTATTATGCACTTCCAGTAAAAAATAACTGTTTGGTTTTTATAACTCCCCCTGACATCTTTCTAAATATTGTTGCACAAATCACTGGATTGTAATGTTCTATAAACTTCTGTAATAGTGACTGTGTGGGGGTAGAACTTTATATAAGTTTCAATGGTGCATGCAAAATCCATTTCTATAGCCTGTTTATTTGGGATTCAATCGATTTCCAGTTCGAGTCACTAATAATAATTCTACTGACTGGAATGGAACACAATTACTAGATTGTATATCAGTTGCTGTTAGCACGTAAGGTGACTGAGTTTAAAGGCAGGAATAGGCTTTGTAGCAATTGCCTATTTTTAAAATATCCCAGATACATAGGTTCTTTAAAAACAAGTACTATCTCAGAAAAACTAACAAACTGCCTTCCCACACAATTCCTGCTTATGAGTTAGCTTTTGGGGGTATTTAAAAGAGTAATGTAGAATGTTGTGTGTGGTCCAGAATACTTACGGTAGGTATAATTACTCAGAATTGATTTTGCTAAAAGTATTATTTGTCATGAGTTTGGGACTTTTAGGTCATATCATACAAAGTCAAAGAAACTAGTTTTATCATATAGTAAGATATAAAATAAAAACATAAAGAAAGTCAGGCTGCTCTAAAAGAAAAGTTGCATCTCCATATAGGTCTCAGACAAAAGTGAAAAGAATGAAACAGTAGGAGACTAAAGAGGCTTTTTAATGCATCAAAAGATACGCAAGATAGCTACTAGGCACGAGGAAGGTAAGCACTCAAATGAAAAAGGAATGTCTGAGACTAATGACAGTTCAAATAGCAATAAAAGAATATCTAATTATCAGAACTGCAATTAAGGCATTGTCAGGCCAGATAAAAAATCTTTTTTTCCTCCCTACTAATAGCAATTAAATACTTGGACAACTAAATTTCAGATGGCACTAGATAGTTTTTTATTTATTTCTCAGAAACATTCTGAATGGTATGTTCCATTTTAAATAAAATTTTTGTACAGTTATCAGGAAAGATTGTCATAATGATATCTTCATAATATTTTTCAAATCTCTGCATGGCTCCTAATGGCAAAATTTCACGTCTTTTGTCTCTAAATCACAGTCTAATACGAGGGTAGAATATCTTGTATAGAATATGGATGATAGCCAGAAAAAATAGTGATTCAGCAGTCTTAATATATTGTACTCCAAAGTTGCAGACAGAAAAATTTACACAATCTATACTATTTTATAAGAAAGGAAAAAGTGTGGGATATTTTACTTAATTGCACAGAAGTAGTTTCGTGCTACCTTTTCTACTTTTCTTAAATATTCTAACTGAGCATCCTCATTTGGAAGGGAAATTGATTATAAAAGTATTTGACTGTACCTTTTTTCCC
>NW_009932304.1:0-37281 GCF_000696875.1 Nestor notabilis | reverse complement strand
CCTACAGCCAAAGTGAAGAGAGAAAAGATAGAGCAGGAAATGAGCTGTACTGAAAGTCTAAAATGCCAAGAGAACATGCATGGCAAGGCTTCCCAACATTTGTGGGCACCAGAAATGTATTCAAGTCTTTCAGTACTTTGTGTCTAGTCCTGCGTTCAGCTGTAGCAGTCATTTTTCTCTTTCTTGGTGGTTGGTGCAGTGCTGTGTTTTTGATTTTCAGCCTGGGAACAATGCTGCTAACACACTGATGTTTTTAGTTCTTGCTAAGTAATGTTTACTCTGATCAAGGACTTTCAGTCTCATGCTCTGCCAGTGAGGAGGGGCACAAGAAACCTGGAGGAAGGACACCTGACCCAAACTGGCCAAAGGGGTATTCCATACCACAGCACGTCATGCCCAGTATATAAACCGGGAGGAGTTACCTGGAAGGCCCAGATCGCTGCTCGGGTCAGGCTGGGTATGGGTTGACGAGTGGTGAGCAATTGTATTCTCTCCCTTCATTATTTCCCTTATCATTGTTATTAATGGTGGTAGCTGTAGTGGTTTTGTATTATACCTTAGTTACTGGACTGTTCTTAACTCAACCCATGGGAGTTACATTCTTTCAATTCTCCTCCTCTTCCCTCTGGGAGCAGGGGGGAAGAATGGAGGAAGGGAGGTGAGCAAGCAGCTGCGTGGTTCTGAGTTACTGGCTGGGCTTAAACCATGACATTAGTATCTTAGATTCTTGGGCCATTTGGAAGATCTCAAGTTTATAGCACAGAGTGTGTAAGTCTGCTATGGCTGCACTTCAGGTTGTGTTGAAATATGATGTCAAATATTAAAATTCTAGAGGCTAGGCTGAGCACACAGGTCCATTGCAGAAATCTTAAAAATAATGTATCAAATCCTAACTAGCTTCCAGTCTGGGTTTAGTGAGACTCTTCTATGACTGTAAGTTGCACAGTTTCATGGCATCATGAAAATTACTATAGTCAATAACTGTGTTTTTTATTCTCTGTATTAGTTACTCCAGATGGTATGTTGACCTGTAAATTGAAATATTTCAGTCAAATAAAAATAACTGATCTCAGTTCTCCATCCCTCCAACTGACATTTAATTACATATTATTCAATGTTTTCCCTACGTGGAGAAGAATCAGGACCCTAGTACTACCTGTGGCTCCAAGTGCTACTGATAGGTACTGTCTGTTATCAAATATGAAAGAAGTTCTGGTTTTCTCCCCTTACTGAAACAAACTCACTCACTCACTCACTCACTCAAACAAATAGCTTAAATGGCCATATCCTAATTTCTGTAGAAAATACACAGCAAAATGAAAGTCTTTGATATGACTTGGGATGTATATAATGCTGACTCATTTCACTAAATATTTGGACATTAATTTGCTTCTGTCCCACTGAACTGGACATATATATGATTTTATTAAACCTAAGTAGACCTTTTTTTTAGTACAAGAATACTGGGGGTTGGAGCTTTTTTGTCAGCAGAGTAAAAAAAAAAAAAAAAGGAACATTAAATTACTCCTTATGGAGTAATGGTTTAACTATCAGCATAGGTGCACCCTGGGGAGGATGACACATCATGGGAATATGCTCTAGGCCTTGGTTCATATACTTGACTATAAGTGACTATTCCAGAAAATGTGGTGGTATTTTCAGGAGAAGATGAGCATTTCAGTCTTCTATACATAGATTTAAAAATAGATAATTGTTTTTAGCATTTTTTCTAAGAAATTTAAAACATCATTTTCTTAACCTGTCAGTGAAAAATTAGTCTTTTCATATGCTGTCTTCATCAAGTCTCATGTTTGGCTAGTTGAAGCTTAAAGGCAGAATTTTGAATTACAAATAAAATTCAACATACCTTTTTAAATGGTTGCCATTTTCTCTGTCCAAATTTGCAAGTCTTCAGACACTCCAGATTTATTCTTGAAGTACATGATGTTGACTCAGGTATTGTGGCTTTTGCTCTGATAATGTGTCACATTCAAAGAGACGTAAATAGCCAAAAGTTGCTTAACCAAATGCTGTAAACTCTAATTAGTTAGAATAATTCCCTTTTAATTAAATGCATTCCAAAACTAAATGAAATAATTTATTGAGAACGTTTCATTTTACAGTAGTACTAAAGCAGCAATAAATACAGGAGTTATTGCATTAATTAGTCTGCATCTACCTTAGTGTTTTAGTCCAAATTAGGAGGGTTCTTTTTAAGTGAATGTCCTTTTCTTCCCTACTCAGTGTACTTTGATTCGTATGTTTGGATAGCCTTTGAATAAACAGTTGGGCTTATTTTTGCATGAAACTAAACCAAAATCTATAGTCATGATTGTGTGTTCAGCCTGTGGAGCTAGACTGGAACCAGTCTAAACTAAAACCCACATAAAAGCATGTATCATAAATATCAGGTGCACAACACTGTCCACATCAATTTCTATTGGACATGTAAATATATACTAAATACTCTTGACATGCTGTGGTATGGAATATTCTTTGGGCTAGTCCTGGGTAGCTATCCTGGCTGTGGTCCCCCACAGCTTCTTGTGTCCCTCCTCACTGGCAGAGCATGAGAAACAGAAAAATCCTTGATTAGGATAAACACTACTTAGCAACAACTAAAACATTGGTGTGTTATCAGCATTATTCTCAGACTAAAGCCAAAACACAGCATTGTACCATCCCCTAGGAAGAAAAATAATTAGCCCAGCTGAAAACAGATCAGGCTTACATTTTATTTTATTTTTTCTTTAATGAATGAAACCAGTAATTTTCTAAAATATGCATATTTTTTCTTTTACAATTAAATCTGTACCTGCCCACACAAACAGTAAAGGAGTAAATGCAATAAACACATTAGGTAGCTGTTATTAAGGAGACTCTCTGATGTATTATTGGCAGTCTACAAAGTCTTTGGAACTTAGGAATTCTTAAATTAATTTTAGTTATAAGAGAAGGTGGTGAGGCAAACATTCTTTAATATAGTCTTTGGAGAGCAGATTCTGCATGAAAGCTTATATTGGAAACACTGCAGTAACTGTGTCATTGGTTGACTTTTTTGGGCATGTCTGATATCATATCACATAGTATCACATAGATTTTTAAATTTCTTTAGTCACATCTTTTATTTATAGGTATATAAACCTTACACATATAAAAGTAAATTTAAAGTTTAGAGTCATACCTTCCATTTTAGAATACTGTAGACACTAAATCTCTCATTTTTTATGGCTATCTTCTGTAAAGATGTATATGCACAATTGAGCAATATTATTGGGTGCCCAGAAACTTTAATGACATGTAAGATGCCTAGAACTTGACAGGAGTACTTGGCATCATCATGGTTGTTTCATTAGGTTTCAGTGTGTGTTATATAGTCACACTGCTCAACTCTTGGTGACAGAATTCTGAGTTTAATGTCATTTCAGTATTTCTGTAGACAGTGGAAAAATAGAATCACTTTCATGATGAAGAAGATGGAAGTGGATGATTCAGTTTAGTTTTTTTAATTCAGCCACCTTATTTAGGGTGATGATTAGTGACTTTTTCCTCCACCCCACCCACCCTTCCAATTGCTACAAATATGAAACATTCATCTAACACCTGGAAAAAAGAGTATCAAGATTGCAGAAGATGCATAGAGAGCTAATAAAGGAGATATTTTCATTATCAGTTTAACTTACTGTTGCTACTCACAAATCACTATAATTTTAAATTTCCAAAGAACTGTGTTGATGAGAAAATAGAGGTGCATATCAAGGTGAATTCTAGCCGCTAATGGTTTTTACTCAGAAAAAAGAGATAAGAGCATGTAAAAGCGGCAGCTGATTTTTCTATCCAAAATACAGGCCCTAGTGTCCCTAAGGGCTTGATCATATTTTCATAACAGCAGAAGCTTTAACAAAAAAAAAAAAAAAAAGTCAAAACCAGTCAAAAAAGCTAGGACTATAAGGAGAATCAATAGCACAACATTTTATGATCTGCCAAAACTTTGAATGTAGTGTAACTGAAAACACTTTCGTGAAGTCGTAAGCATTTCAGAAAATGGCTTTACTCTCTGAATGGCAATAGACCAGTACTTTAAATAGTTTCATAGCTGAAAATACAGTGTAGGATTAGATTTGCATCCTAGTATTTACTGATCCTAGGAGGGGGATCAATGGCCTAACCGTATGCCACAGTTTTCAGTGATTTAAGTCCATTCTAAACTATATTAGCAGGAGTAGTGTATTACGTTAAAAGTTCACATGAATGAACACACAGTGCCTGGAAAACCACAATGGTCTTCATGGTTGGCTCTGCCACCAGCACCAGCATTCTCCTTCTTTGGGTTCTGCGACTCCTCCCGCACAGTTTTCCCAGGTAAATGAAAACCTGTGGATGTGACACTGTGCAAAATCAAGAAACAGCTTTTATCCTGACTGTTTTCCTTACCCTTTACATTAGACAATATTCTTATCACCTGTTGGTGTCTGATTCCATCTCGCTTGTTTGTTAGTTAAAGGAGGCCAGCAATTGCTCCCTGACAGTGAATGGCTTCATATACTCAGCTTAGACATTCCTCCTTTTCTCATGAAACCTGAACCAAAGATGTCCTTGAAGAAGACCAGAGCTGGAGGCTGGAAGAGTGCTGGCACATACCATGCTGTGGTGCCTTTTTTTTATTTAGGCATCTGCTGTTGGCCACTGTGGGAAGGAAACTGGGCTTGATGGGCTTCTGATCTGGCACAGCACAGCCATTTCAGTGTTCTATACCATCAGAAAATGTGTTAAGTACAGTGTGAACAGATCTTTTATGAGCATCTCTCACGAGACAAAAGAGAATCCAGAAATATATAATAAAATTCTGCAGCAAAAAAGTCAGTAACTTTTTCCTGTTTTCTGCTTCTGCATGGACCTTATGCCTATTCATAATGTAAAACACTTAACCATTCTGGATCTCAACAATGCATGCAGCACACTGGCTGTTTGTGACACTATTTTTAAATTGTATTTCTATAATTGATTAATGTTTAAAACATTTCAAATGAAATGGATTTGCTCTTTATTGCAAAGTCAAATTTGACTAGTATTACTGAAAAGAGGAAAAAAATTAAACCTCTATAAACTGTACTTCAGTGTTAATTGTGTATTTAATTAAAACAATAAATAGTTTAGCAATCTTGAAATGGTACTTGTTACTTCAGTGTTTGAGAGTCACTGCAAATCATCACATATTTTCACTGCAGATATTAAAAGATATAAAATTAAGTTTTCCAAAACAAAGATGTATTTCAAACTGTATCTATTAATCACTTAAGTCCATAGATTTGTGGACCATATAAGTGCTAGAAAATTTTTATTATTAAAGCAGCGTACTTTTCATAATATTTGTCTCCTAAGATAAAATCCTGTAGTTGCTGTGAGACAACTATTTTTCTCAGTTTGTTGGGCTTTACAAATCCTACACAGAGTCCAATAGAAGCCTTGCAATGCCAAGTTGGCAGTGGCTGCGGTATTAGCTACAAGAAGGCTTAAGAAAGAGACTGTCAACATTTCCTCCTACAGACTCTAAATAGCTATGGGACATGAACAGAGCTTTGTATAAAAATGAGCTCTTGTCCAGCAAATAAAGAAAATTGATTCTGAATTCATGCTATGATGTATCATGACAGTGCCTCTGCTCCCCTTCACTAGATTTTTTTTCTCTGTAGAATTGCAGTAGAATGTAGTCTCAGTCTGCCCTTTTTTAATGTTCATAATTTCAGTCGACTGAAGTGATTTCAAGTAGAAAGACAAATATTAACTTTTTAAAAAATACTGTCTTCTCTCCTTTTCTCTCCTTCTCTCTCCTTAATCAAAAAATAAAGAGAAAGATATACTGAGAAAATGAAGATATTCTAGGACAGTGAAGTGCTTAAGGCTTGGAGAGCATCCGGTCATGATTACACTTGATCATTTAATTTTAGGAATAACTCAGATTCAAAGTCTGTGACTTGAGAAAAAAAACTGCCGTTTCTGGACCAGTGGACGTAAATCCACATATCAGTGCTACTTTTCCTTTCTGTTTAAGAAACCAGATCTCTTTGTGATGAATGCCTTTGTTTTCCTCCACCTGTCCAGTAGGCTGGCTGTTACATATTGCCATGGAACATCATCTCATTTTAAATAGAATTCAAGATATTCATCTTTGAAAAGAAGCCAGTACAATGTCACTGCTCAAGATCACACATTCGATCTTTTTCTATGACAACTCCCAGTCAAATATCAAAAATTATACACAGTGATAAAACTGATTCAGAAAGTAGGGTACTCCACAGCCCACAGGCAATACTTGTCATAACAACTGTGTTTTCACTTCTTACATGCTGCCAGTTAACAGGTCATAAAGAAATGAAGAGATTATGCACAATGTGGTAAAATAGAGATTCACAAGGCATTATTTAGCTAATTTCCTATATTCTATAAAATACCTAATACCTGAGAGAAAATGGAGATTTTATGAGATGAAACCTCGAATATTAGTCCGGTAGTTTCTGAACTATTACACAAATCATAAAGAACAAGTAAATTAGGACAGATTTTTTTTTTTTTTTTTTTCCCTCCTTGCTGTGTGTAAGAACATTTTTGAACAATATAATTTGAAATAACCCAGCTTTTTCTGCTGGGGTATTTCAACTACTGGGTAAGCACAAAGATTTAACTTCTAGCAGAAAACACTTTGTAACATTTTCTTTGTCTTAGCTGTACAGAGGGAAAGTTCTTACAAATTCTGTCTCAATATGGAGATGCTTGTTTTAGGTGCTGGAATGTTCTCACCAAATGATTTGTTAGGTTTTGTGTCAAAAACCTGAAGAAGTTCAGCTAGGAATGCACCATCTGGATTTGAATCAAATTAAGTTTATGCATAGTTTATGTGCTTCTACTTATTAGAATAAAATTTTTTTCCTCCTTTTGAAGACAGTTATTTTGAGAAATGTTAGTGATATATTGCAGCAAGAAGACTTCTCTGAAATTGAGCCTCTATAAGGAATTTCTGATATGATATTTCAAAATTAAATTGTTCCTCAGACTTAAAATAGTAAATACAACTACTGTCTTCTCCTTCATGAAGATGAAAAAGGCACTAGAGAATCTATCTACTTTTGACCTTTCAAATTCTAAACACTTACATTCTGTAAGACTTCTGAAGATAAATAGAAGAAAATAACACTTCTTTTTCTGTCTCTCAAAGGAGTCATTTTCCCCAGCTTCTTCACAATTCACAAATTATTAAATTGATACTTTTCAGCAGATTTTTCTTCCATAGTCTGGAAATCATTAATTTTTAGAGCTTTTTATTTTCTGTTCATTTCAGGCTTTCATACACATACTGAAGTATTAATAGACATTCCAATTTATATCATTTCACTTCTCTTTTTGACACCTACTTGCAAACGTTTCATTAATCTTTACTGCATTTAAGATTCATTGACTGGTACTAGTATTTATTTTGGGGACTCTAGGTAGGCTACTGAGACAATGGATGTCTAAGCAGGGATACCACTGAAGAATAATACACCTGTCTTCAGGTCTCTACATGAGTAACTACAGCTCTGCCATGTGTTCAGAATTTCATTATCATAAATAGAGACCTGCTAAATAAAATTAGTGTATTTAAAAAGTAATTCCTCTCCTTCTGAAGTGGTCACACTGAGTAGTAAAGTGAATCTCTGACTCAGTCTACTGCCTGTAGGAGCTGGATTTTCATGTAGCCATCTATTGCCATTTGAGGTGTACTGGGATATCTGAGACCCTGTGTGACACACAGCCTGCAAAGACTTGCACCACTCTGGTATGTGACTGTTTTGTGGTAGAAGCTTCTGTCATTCTATTTAAACAAGATTATTCCTGTCCAAGTGAAAGACATTTATCACTTCAGAATAAGTTGTGAGTTCTTACAAGAAACACATACTGCAGCACCTGTAAATGTTGGTTTCTTATGTTTGCATGGTTTTATTGTCTCAACTTTATGATAAAAGTGAAGGACTGACTCTACCCCCTATCTTGTTTTCCTTTCAGTACCACTGCTGAGTTACTTGACTAGGTTTAGAATATTCTGTACTTTGATTTTGTTTTCTGTTTCAAAAGGTAAGATGATGAATTACTAATGAAGCCAAGTAAATAAAACAGATTGAAACTTTTCAAATGGATTCAGAAAGAAATGTCTGATTTAATTACAGTTGAGCATTCAGTCAGCTTATATTACTGGGATTTATATATGGATAGTAAGAACTGTAAAGGTTATTTTGAAAGAAATTTAGGATTTACAGTGTTGTCAGCTAAAGTCACTTGTGTCTAGGATGTGCATCATCTTGAATTGCTGGATTAGCAATTTGTCTATTTTGTTGTCCAAAATCGCTAAAATATTATTTTATTAGCAGAGATGCTAATAAATTTCAGATTGTTTCAGATGCATTTGCTTTCTGTTAATAAGGCCATATTATGTGTGGGTTTGAGTCTGTGTGGGTTTGTCACTGCATGAGATTGTAAATGAAGAATGACAGAGGAAAAAAGCCCTTTAGTTATATAATTTTAAACCAAAATAAAGCTGTTTGTTTGATGAATGACAATAAGATACCACATAACTGCCAGTGTTACTAACTAATAGGCTTTACAGGTTTTGATATATTCAGCAGTATGACTTGTGTTTGTGGCTAAAAATGAATGTTAATGATCTGTGTAGTGTTACAATACAGATAGCACATTGTCAAAAACTGTTATAAATGCAAAGACTCATTTGTGCAAAATCTGTAAGAAGAAATAAATACGGCTGTAATTCTCAAATAAGTGATTATCCTCTCACTGAGACGTGTAGAAACCTAGTTCCAAATCAAAGTGTGACTATTTTCATGTTGTGTTTCATGTGAGTTTCTTGACTAGGTTTAGAAGATTTTGTACTTTGATTTTGCTTTCTGTTTCAAAAGAGGATGAATTACTAATGAAAGCAAGCAAACAAACCAGATGGAAACAGTTGGACATTCATCTTCAGTGTTTTTTGAGAATCCCTTATCTTGTATTTACTAGTTTAGCAAACTTAGGTCCAAATCTGCTTCTAGTGAAATTAATATAAATTTTCTCATTTATTTTGTTAGTTATAAGTTTCACATCCCTTTTTTGTGTTAATGATAACTCCCTTAAAAAATAAACAGTATTTTTTTTTCTCTACAGGAGTAGAGGCAAGCCTTTTTTTTTTTTTTTTTTTCAACAGTGAACTCAAATATCTTTTTAGCTGCACATATTAATCATCCATAAAGTATATACATAGAACGATGTATGATAATAGTACGTTCTTTCCTTAGACAGATAATGCAGTTCAGTTCTTGGTATAATTCATCAGCTTTCTAATTTTCTAGAACCCAAATGAGTCACGGGAGAGAAGCATGCGACATTTAACTATTCACAAATAAAAACTCTACTTAACAGGAAAGCATTGGGCTTTAGACAAACAGATTAAGAAGCTGATGAAATAGCAGTAGAGAGGAAAAACAGACTCTAATTCAAGTTTAGACTTTACTAGGAATTTACATGTCTCATAGGCAAAGAATAAAGGAGAATCAAAGATTCAGACATGTCAGACATATTCACCTGTCCTTCAGTCAATATCCTAACACATTTTAAGTATGTCCACTAGGACATACTGTGGACTTAGAATAGCTCCTATGAGGATCTGTTCCATGATCTTCCCAGGCACAGAGGTGAAGCTGACAGGTTGGTAGTTCTTAGGCTCCTCCTTTCGGGTGCAGTGTTTTCCTTTTCTTAGTCACCAGAGATTTCACCTGGCTGCCATGACTTTTCAAATATCATGGAGAGTGGCTTGGCAACTACATTAGCCAGTTCCCTTAGGACTCTGGGAGGCATCTCATCAGGTCCTATAAAGTTACATATGTTCTGCTTCCTCAGGTGATCACGAACCTGATCGTCTCTTACAGTGGGAGTGAAATTGCTCCCCCAGTCCCTGTCTTGCAGTCCATCCACTCGAGAAGTGTGGGAAGAGAGGTTGCCAGTGCAGACTGCAGCAAAATAGTTGTTGAGTAACTCAGGCTTCTTGTTTGAGTTACTAGTTTGCCAGTGTTGCTCATCAGAGGTGGTACACTTTCTTTGACCTTCCATTTTTTGGCTGACATGCTTGTAGAAGCTATTCTTGTTATTCTTTGCATTCCTTGCCAAATTCATCTCGAGCTGCGCCTTGGCCTTCCTGACCCCATCTCTGTTTAACTGGACAGTGTCCCTATACTCTTCCCAGGATACCTGTCCCTGCTTCCACTGCCTGTACATTTCCTTCTTGCCATTTAGTTTGACCAGCAGGACTCGACTCAGCCGTGCCAGTGTCTTCCCTTCCTTTCCTGATTTCTTACACCTGGGGATCAAGAGCTCTTGCACTCTGTGGAAAGCTTCCTTAAGGATCACGAGCTCTGTTCTGCTCCCTTGTCGCTGTGGGTAGTTTCCCAGAGCATCCTGTTTACTAACTCCTTGAACAGCTGGAAGGTTGTTTTCCTAAAATCCTGGGTCCTGATTTTACTCTTTGCCTCACCCTCAGGACTGTGAACTCCACTACTGCATGATCACTGCAGTCCAGGCTGCCTTCAATCTTGATGTCACCAATTAGCTCACATTGGTGACCATCAGGTCCAGTATTGCATTCTGATTGATAGGGTGTCTATTACCTGGATTAAGAAGTTATTCTCAATGCACTTCAGGAATCTCCTGATTTGCCTGCAGCTTGCTGTGCTACTTTTCCAACAGGTGTCAGGATGATTGAAGTCCGCTAGGAGTGTAAGAGCCTGTGAGCATGATGCCTCTTGTAGCTGAAGAAGGAAGGTTTTTGTCAGTAGTCTCCCTTTGATTGGGCAGCCTGTAGAAGACACCAACCAGAAGGTCCCCTTTGTTGCCTCAGTCTCTAATTCTTACTTATAATCTTTCGATCTGCTCATGGCTATTCTTCAGAGACAGCTCTTAATACTCTATCTATCTCTTGATGTAGAGGGCAACTTCAGTACTTCAAAAGCCTCTAGTATATCTGAAATCTAAAGTGTATCTAGAATAAGTGTATGGAAGACAAGCTTTTAACACAACATTCATCAGTAACACTCTCTTCACAATTTTTGAAAGTGAGAAACTGCATGTGGAAGAGAAGAAATCTTTGGAGAACTACCCTTGAGTTCAATGGGTTTGGTTTTTTGTTTTTTTTTTCTTTTTTTTTCCCCTTTCTCTTTAATATTGCTACAAAAATTTGGTACAATTCAGTAGTTGACGTTAACATTCTTAATGAAAGGAAACCACAAGGGTACCACAGTTGAGATAGTTCCAGAAGTTATGAAATTGGGCTCCCTTTTCTGTTAGGACGTGAAGGCAAGAATTGTGTGTAAGCTATTCTGTCTGCTCAGGTGAGGATAGAGCGTGAGAGTGTGTGTGTGTGTGCAGTGAGGGCACAACTAGCAATTGCATATCCTTAACTAGATAAATCACTCTAGAGGAAAGCTATAATATAAACCTTTTTGTAGTCTCATCCCTAAACATGTGGTTAACCAAATACAGGATTATTGCCACTGTCATGGGTATTTTTCATCAGATTTTAAAGGTTCAGAAGATAGGCAAGCTATTGACTTTCCTTTCAGAATGTACTGTGTGTTAAATTATACATAATTGCTTAGAGCGTACAGTAGAAGTATTGCAAGTTAAAACTGAAGCCTTTGTTGATTGCCCACAAAGCCTTTGCTGCTTTTGATTGCTGAAATGTCTCGGTATCAGTCAGATTGCTATGCGATTAAAATATTTATGAAAGAAAATTCATTTTCTATATGGTAAAGTCTGCTTATACAAGAAAGGATATGGAGTCCTACAGTTACTGATCCTGACTAGTGGTCCTGAGAATTGTTGACTTTCAGTTGATTCAGTGGGAGGTAAATGCACTTAGGATTTTAAGAGCAGTACATGTGCCAAATATCATAAATATATAAAAGAGATCTACTGTATCTGGAAGCACTAGTTTTTATTGCCAATCACTTTACCAGCTGGACTATTTTAACAGAAAACATGTTCATCCATATAGGAAGCTCCCTGAAGACAGCTGAAAACTCTGATATAGTGACTGGGAAATATCTCCACTGAATTGAACTATATAGAAGGTAGTTGTCTGTTTTAAATTAGCTGTGTAGACATCTTTTAAAGTCAAGGAGATTGACTAGTACTTCCGAAAGGCACATTAATTCACTCATTTTAGATACCTCAACTCTGTTTTCCTTGCCTTTTTGGTCCTCATTAAACAGCTGGAATACTTAGAAAAACAATTAGACTAGATGCTTAATAAAATATTTCAGCAAAGTGAACTAAGCTAAGTTAGCAGCCTGAAAGGTGGTTAATTCTGAATGAGTCAGTTCAACTGTATCTTCCCAAGCTACACATATATACGTAGTCCAAATAGAACTGTAATTTAAGAAAACTAATCCAACTGAAAAAAATAGCAGTATTAAAGGAAGCGTTAATGTTTACTATAAGTTTATTCTTACCTATGGTAGCTGAAGTAGTTGACTATAAACAGTACAGTTTATAATTAAACACTAGACTAACACACTAGAATGATCTAAAAGGAGGTGAGATTCATTTGACTGAGATTTCTTGCAAGTTTACTGAAATTTGAACATGCTTTTCTGTCTATTAGATATTATACTTATTGTTGGAAAGTCACCATAACTATTTACACTGAAGCATCTATTACTCTGCATTTTTCTTAAGAAGGCTTTCTTTGAAAATTGTAGAATTACCAGTATATAATTGTCGTTATTTGCTTGTCATATTATATGGCTCAGTGCATGTGCATAATAAAATGCATGTGAATAAAGTTGGGGGATTTTTTTTTTATTTTTTTGTTTGAGAAGCTTGTTTCAGTATCATATTGTACAAGCAAGGATCAGAAGTTAGAACAAAGCAACAGAATATTTTTGGTGTTTACAGTAGGGATCATTGTCATGAAATTCTAATAATGCTTGATTAACTCCTACTGGTAGTTGTGTTATAGATTAACTCCTACTGGTAGTTGTGTTATATTGTTTTAAATAGCATCTTGCCCAATCAAATGAACATCTAATAAGAATGAATTATAATTTTCCTTATGTACAATAATAAATTACAAATGTAGGGGAAGCAAGCAGCATGGAAGGCAGTCAGAACTGTTTTAGAAGACAAGCACATGCCATTTTCACCCAAAAATAGTATGTTCAGTTTACATATGCATGGAGAAGAGTGACCCAGAGTTTACCAACTCTGCATGAAAATAATATTTCAGTAATAGCTTTCTCAGCTTTTCTCTTAATTTCTAATGAAATTTTGGAACTGCAACCGCTATTGTTCGTCCTACTGTCTGTTTAATAAATGAAAAGTAGCATGACTGATCATACCTGTGTATAGGTGATTTATTAATATTCAGCGCAAGCAAGTTTAACAGAATCTGTCCTTTAACATGATTCACTGACTACACTCTACTTCTTTATCCTATTAAAAATAAATTGCCATATCATACCTGTCTCTAATATGTAAGTAACGTAACAGTTCCAACTAGCACAAAAAAACCTGAAAACAAACTAATAATGTAAAAAATCAGAGATCCACAGCAGTTAGATAGAATGACTGTAATCCAGATGTTGTGGTAAGTACTGAACCAGTGATTCATTTTTACTTTATATCTTATATATTTTGCATTAGGGAAAATGATTCATTGCTAATATAATTGTAAGTGATAAGTGATTTTAACATCTATCCTAGAGGTATTACAGGTGTTTCAGCCTATCCCATTTATTAAAGTAGTTTGTATTTATCTCTCAAGTATCTTCCTTCAAAAGGGATTTCTGCTGCATTTCTGCATCTTATCCAGCATCAATCACTTTGATTAGGGTCTCACTCCATAAACCGAACAGCTTTACTTCCATGGCAGTTCCGTATGTTTGCTGCAGCTGTTACAGTTTCCAGGCAGAATGTGACTGTACTCTGTTCAGAGTTTGTGTCCCTGTCAAAAAGGCAGGAAATTATTTCTCTCTGCTTTCTTGAAATCAAGTGGCTTGAAATCTGGCCTACAGTTATACTATAGCTGCCTACAAAGACATACATGAAATTGCATCTGCATCATATTTTCATAACTATGACTCCAAAAAGCACACGCTGCCAAGGTTTGTTCCCATAGAACTGTTTTAATAGCATCCATCTAGAGTGATTGCTTGAAAGGTTACTCTGGGGAGATTTTTAACATGGACTCAACGACAGAAGCCTATAATCAGTTGCAGGCCTGTTACTTAATAGCTATGAGCACTAAATATACTGAGTTTTATTTGTGATTTTGTGGTTTCTAGCTTTGAAAAATATTCCTGGTTTATGGATTAATATTTTTTTTGTCTTGTGCTAAGGCAGTATGTAGAACTACATGTGGTACACTATTCTTCAGTACAGTACTACTACTACCACTACAGTACACTGAATGCAGTGCAAAGAATGCACCAGCTAGGAGATTCATCTCTATTTGCAGAAATGCTAAATATTCCCATGAAGGAAACCTTGAAGATAGCCATGTCACTATGGTTTTGTTATGTCTAAGAAATGGAGAGAACTAAAGTTATTAAAACATATGTGTTTGCAAATAAAACTCCACACAACAGTAAGGAGAGCTGAATTTTTTTTGTTTGTTTGTGATCATTGGCTAAGTCTGACTGTAGTCAGTATTATAAAAAATTTATTAATCCTAAAGCCTCATGCGTTTGTTCACCAGCTATGCATTGCTGTGTCATTTCGCATTGCATTTGATTAGCCGTCTGCCAAGATAATTATGTAATGGACTATTAAATTTTGGTGACCAAGAATCCAATTTGGCATGTCTTATATATGCTTTTAATGAAACTTGTAATAGTGCACATTTTCAGGTGACAAGTATTTTTAAAAGCCTTGGGAACCCACAAATGCAGGTTGACAGTTAAGGTCTGCCACAGATGAAAGAATGTAATATATTCACTATACTAGAGTAGGAAAAATTACTTCAATATCAGAGTATCTTACTGCTCAGTGATCCTTTACCTCTGTGATTACAAATTACTACTCTGGTTTTAGCAATCCAGTTGCTGGAGAGGCAAGTTGTTCCTGACACTGCCAAATACACTGTTTCTCTGTGTATGATTTCACAATGACTGTAAGTTGTTGGACTTTCACAGCACAGAAGCTTCCTCTTTCCAATCAAGAAATAAAATCAGAAAGCACATGCAGACTCTCAGACACATGCACTATGATAGCAACATGATACTTCTTACAGGAGCTAACACTGTTGACATAATAAAACTAGCTCAATGAAAAACTCTTTTAAAAGTACAAAATCCCTACCTACAATTTCTAATTTATTGAAATAGGTCTCTGTCAGATAGTTTTGGTTCCTCTTTCCCATTGAATGTAAATTTTGGCTGAATATATATACAAAAAAGTCTTCAAATATTTTTGTTTGTTCTAATGTACAGAAACCAGGTACCTAAAAGCAAAAAACAGTATTTGGGCTTTGATTTTCAGTTCTCTGCTTAAATGCTTAGCCTTTTTCGCTAAAAGCAGAAATTTTCTATCCTAAGTCAAAATAATTTTCCGTTGTTGTAGTAAAAAGGCTTTCTAAAAAAATGTCTTAGTTATTCTGAAAGTTCCTGAGCTGCTCAATGGGAATAGAAAAAGTAAATTTATTATCTGTATGAACACCTTTGTCCAAGAAAGCACTTAGCTTTAAAGTGTGAATAACACCAGAGGTTTCAGAGAGACATCTTGAATGTTTAAGTGCTTTTCAGAACTGGCTTATAGAGGGAACATTTTTTTAATAACTAAATCAGCAGAGGGACATATTTAGCTTTATTTGAGCTATAAAAACAGTCAGTTGTGCTGTCTACTCCTCACCTGCCCCTTTCCCTAGTCATTAAGTGCAAAAGTGAGAGTTCTTATTGTTTAGGTGTGGAATAGGAAATGGGAGGAGTAGAAACATGTTTGGAGGACTGGGGAGTAGGCAAAAGCCTGCCTGGACAAAACACTAGCACCCAGGATCACTCTGGGGTATCCAGGGGCTCAGATCCTGGGCTGAGTCTTTTAGCAATAACTGCACTTTGGCAGTGTTGGATACCATTTAAAAAGCTAATATAATTTTTGGTCCCTCAGGAAGATTAAATGCTTACAGCTTTGTGCCAAATATAAGCCTGCTTGTGTTCCAGATTCAAATATTTAAATTATAGATAAAATTATATTCCCTCTGTAATTGTGACATAAATGATATTAGAAAATCGTATTTTGTAAGTTGGTTGTGGTTATTAGCTTGGACCTCAAATACTAATAATATGTGGAGCAGACCCCTTCCCTAACTTAGATGGAAGAGCATTTTTGTTGCAGTAGACACTATTTTGTTGCAGTATCGCTTGTGGGTGGAGAACCCCAGTAGCTGTATGATAAACACTCTCAGAATGCAATTAGTACTTGTTTGGTTAGAAATTGTCAACAGTGAGAAGTATATTGCAGTGTGTATGAATAATTCTAGGCATCATTGTAGAATCAAAATGTTGTCCGGTCATTTTTTCTAGTTAAAACCAAGTCACCTGTATTCCCCAATAGGTGTTGTTTTAATTGCAGTAAGTCAAAATCTAGTCATAGAGACACACAAAAAGAGAAAGACTTTTCTGCTAGATTTTCTAAAATGTAGATTGTCTATGGATGTATATTAAATTCTTACATTTGTCTTGTCTTAAATATGAAAGTAAACTTACATTAAAAGTAAACTTATGCTCATAAGTGCACAATCAGTCACTCATACTTTATCCATCCAAGTGCTTTAGTTGTACCCATTTTAAGAGGTAGGAATGTCATTTTGTAGTACTTAAGGGTCTTTTAAAGTTTAGGAGCTTTAAAAGAAACAGAGCAGAGTACTCCCCCATGCACAACAGCTGACTAAGGTGTTTCTTAATTAGGTTCTTATATATAATATATTGATCTCTTGGTTTAATTGTACACATAAAACTTGGCTGTTCTAACATAATACTTGAATGAAACAAACAAAAATCTAAATTAAGACAAGAGCAATGAGACAGGCTGCTTCCAGATTAGACATCATATGTCCTAGATTCAGTGGTGGTGGTTACCATGAGAACTCCAAAGGTCTCAAGCACTTGGATCCTGTATTATTTGTTACAATGTCTTGGCGTATTTTTATTTCATATGTTTAAATAAATTCTCAATAACTGTAATGATCCTTTCCTTTCTGTCAGGGAATAATATGATTCCCTAATATTGATTCAGTTCCCTTGAATATTCAATGCAAAATCACTGGAGATCTGTTGATAGAAGAATTAAGATGTACCAAAAAGGAAGTGCATCAGGGAGATTATATTTGCTAATAGATTTTTTTCCTGCTATGCTAAATGATGTTCTTTCTCTATAAATCTTTGTTACACTGCCAATTCAGCATCTTTAACCTGGTTGTTTCATTTGCATGGTTTGCCTTTGTGATTGGATTACAGTTTGTTTTACTTTACTCTTTATTATTAGCTCTCTGGATATGTAATTACAATTTATAACTTAAAATTCAATTTACTTTGATCAATATTTGAGTATAAGGTCTTACACAAAGGCAACAATACACAAAAATATTTTTCTGCTTCTGAAAGCCTTCAGTTCAGCCTCTGTAACTCTGGAAAAAATTAACTTGCAAATGACATATTACTGCTGCAATAGTTACAATCAGCTGAAGAATATTATTTATAAGCTGATTCAAGATCCCCAAATGGAGATTTTGTATCCCCTATTTCTTGCCCCCCCCAAGTTTCTGTAACTTGGATTAGTATTTGACATATCATGGATACAAAACTTTTTTTACTGTCACTGGTGACTACTGTTTAGAAAAGACTTGCAAAGAACTATTGACAAATATAATTGAATATTGCAAAATTAAAGATAGGAAAAAAAGAAAAAAACAACAACGAAAAACAGGTGGGGTTGTTTGGTTGTTTTTTGGTTTTTTTTGACTGTTTATCCCAGCCAGTATGTTATAGAGCAGTGATTAGAAGCAACTTTATTAGCCAAAATAACTGTGATACTCAAATTTGAGCACACAGTCTTCATTTGAAAATTCAGAATAGACTGTTAATTTCATTTGAAGTGAATGACAGTCATATGAAGACATCGGACATTTAATCAAGAATCTGAAAAAAACCCCATTGATTTAGGTGCCAAATTTTCAAACATCTTTTAGCAGTTTATAAAGGAGTGCAGAAAAACACAGGGAAGCAAATAGTGTAATAAGATATACAAGATTATATCAAAGGTAAATGATACCTAATTATTTAAATATTTATACTAAAATAATAGCCTTTAAGACAAATATAATGTGGGGTTTCTAATTTACCTGTATTTAAATAGGTAATTTACTTAATTGCTACAGCAGAGTGACTTAAGATGCAGTCGATGGAAATAAAGAGAAGACCTACATAGGAGATAACTGGCTAAACAAGAGACTGCACAGGATTTTTATTGGGAATTCTCCAGATATAGGAATTAGTAATGAATTTTTTTCAAATATAGTTTTTCAGATTTATCCTTAGTAGTGTGTTGATTAATGATATTACAGAAAGAATGAGAAATATGCCAATGGGGACTTCGGCATTATTGAAGAGAACTGGGGCAGTTCATAGCTAAAAGGTACAAACCAGAAGCACATCAGTTAGAGGTGGCAGTTCAGGAAACTGCAAATGTAATATATATCTCAAAAAGTCTATCATGATTTTAGGCATTGTTAGGGCCTCCTTTACAGAACTGTGTATATTCTATGTACAAGTTGCACTGGGACAGGTTTTACCTCAGCATAAGAAAGAAATTTTTACAGTAGGAACAATCATTCACCAGAATAACCTCCCAAGAGACCTGGTAGAGTCCCCATCGCTGGAGGTGGAGGTTTTCATGATGGGATTGGACAGGGTGCTAGATAATCTCATCTAGGCTCCCTTTCCCATGGATCTGATTCTCTAGTTCAATCTCAAATAAATATCTGAGCCTAATCAGTGAGTCACGTGACATTAAGATGGATAGTAGTTTGTTGTTTGTTCTTTCTTAAGAACTGTTCAGTAGCAGTTTTAACATCATTTACTCATGGTTCTGTAAGAAAGAGTATTTGTTACAGGGCAGATGAAGAGGAAGTACTCCTTTGCAGGCTTGATCTCAAAATTATGCCTGGAAATTGGCACTGTATTTAAATAACGAAGCTGTAAATTCTGCTATCCTCAAACCGAACTACAGCAAGCTGGTAAACATTTAGCAGTTTGCTATAAAACCTGTGAGATTAAGCAGCATCATTATGTCTAGCCTTCTGTATTGACTGCTAATGAGTGACTGTCTACAAGAAATAAGCAAATACAAAACTGAATACTGATAGGGAAAGCCATTTTGCAGAAAAATAACCACAATATTTTAATTTGAGGCTACTAACCTTTGAGATCGCTTCTGTTCTGAAATTCTAAAATTTAGTGAAGAATGATATTTCACACTCTCAAAATGTTAAGAAAGAGCTCGTCCTAAACTTCTACTACAGAACAATAACCTGCCTGACAAAGGAGACAAGGTAAACTGCCTCAGCTTTTGCAGCCAACCACTAACAAACGTGGATTTGTACAATCACTGATTGGAAAAGCCATCCATGCTATCTATAACTTTGTTACATTCACTATTGATAAAGCTCTTTGTGACAGATAAGTAACTGTCTTGCCTGAGGTTGCTGTGAATGAGAAAATCTTTTTCCTAGTATTTCAATTTAGCACATAGTCTGTTACTTTTCTTGCTTCTTAAAGCTACTGTGCTTTTGGTTGCAGATTGCAGCATTGCTGTAGGTGATCATCCTAAATTCATTTGGTTAGTTTTGTTTCAGTGATGAATCAGAAGACTTTGTTGCAGCAACTATAGCGAAAACAAGCAACCAACCAACCCTGCCCTTATATCTTGTGTATACCTATATCAAACTCAGTGAGTAGTTTGTGAGTATAGTTTCTACCTGATATTTTGGTTTTTGAGCACTGAAGTGAATGCACCTTGCTGTAACAAAACTTTCTATTTTTGAGGAAAAAAAATCAATAAAATTCATGCCCTCAGGTTTATATTACAAAATTAGTTTCAAACCTATAAAAATGAAACATTTGAACGTAATAAATCTTTAGTTAGGAAAACTACCTTAAATCATGTCTGAACTAAGATACTTTCTTTCCTCCCCTCCCAGCATTACTCATATTACTTTAAAAATAAGTATGAATATGATACACATTTCAACAGGGGAGACTTCTCTCTCTCTCTTTCTGTAGGTGTATCCACCCAAATGCACACATACCCCTATATACATTTAAAGGACCAGACACTTTTCCTTCTATGTTACTATTGCTAGGCAACAAGTTCCTCCAGCCAGCTGCTCTAATGAAAAGTGTACTTATTAGAGCTGCTTGAAATCATATTTCTCCTGAGAAGTCCTTGTGGTCAATCTAGAACATCTTCAGTCATGGGCTTTTTAAGAGTAATTGATGGCACAGTGTTAGGTTAACACTTTAACGACACTTTTGAGGTATCACAAACAATGGTTCAACAAGCTCACTTGACCTGCCTCTTGGTAATTTTAATGAATGGAAAAATAATCTCGAGTGGCTTTCAATTTCACCGTCAGGGTGATCTGTGCTGGTTTGAGACTATAAATAAGTTGATTATTGTACATAGATGTGTGTGAGTTTGCAATGCAACCTAAGTGCAATGTCTAGAGAGTCACTACAAAAATACAATTCTTAGAGAAACATATTTCCCTATTTCCCTTGCACTATAAGGCTTTTTCACTTTATAAACAGTTCCAGCTGCTCATGGACCTTCTTCAAAAAGGATTGAACCAAACAAAAATAAACATACAGAGTCTTTTCAGAGGCAACCAGTTATTTTCACTTCCTGGAAGTCAGAACTTACTATTTCCTATTGCTCATTATTTTAAAATGTTTTTGTATATGAGTGTTTTTATTATCTGTTGAATAACAGATGCCAAAATAGGTGGACAAAAGGACAAATATATGCTTTCCTGACAACATAAATCAGGTTATAGCACCAAACAACTCTTTTTCTTTTTCTTCTCCTCTTCATATATGTGCTTTAAATAGATTTGATTATCTTCTCTCCAATAGCTCAGTAGGAAAGATTACTTTTTATCCCTAAAACTTAAAATAATAATAAAAAAATATTCAGTGACAGTAAGAATTTGTTAAAGTTTTTTCAGATCTGTTAATTCTTTGCCTCTCACATATGCCCACCATACTTTCCAGAAATACAATATTTTAAAAGAAGTATGTAAATACGTAGTTTGCTAAAGCAAATTCATACCATAATTTTTTTGAAGTATAAAAAAAAAATAAAATCAATGCCAGTATGTTTATTTACTAAGCTTTTACTTTGACTACTTGAAGGAATTATGGTTGCCTACATAGATAATTAGAAGCATCCAAAGTTTCTGTAAAGTATTGATGCCCCATTCCAGGAGATACATAATAGTCCCTGTTCCTAGGAGTTTGTGGACCTAACGCCGTGTTAGCACTACTCACAATCAAGGTCCTGAGCAGTTGCACTTATAATAAGTAGCATTTCCTATAAATATAAAAGTATGTATGAAATATGTCCTATGGGGTTTATTTCAGAAGCATTCCTTGTAGTACTGCTAAGATGTCCTGTTAACCACCTGGTAATTACAACTGTACTTAACGGTAACTTGTCTTCTGGTGAACATTCTGATCAGATGACTACCCAAGTATCACACAAATGCCTGGAGATACAGCAGAGCTCAGAAACTTCAGACTGACTTAAAAAAAACACAACCAAACAACCAGAAACAAAGAAAACCCAAAACAATAAGAACAAAGACAAAACCCCAACAGACCGAAAAAGACATTTGAAAGAACCTCTTGTAAACCCTTCAAATGCTACAGGAAATGGTAAATAAGTGGTAGAGTAACAAGAGTAGGCAATAGTCTCCCTGTTATTTTTAAAAATACAAGACCAGAATTATCCATTCTGGGGAATTTAATTCAAAATACCAGCTCATAAACATTATAGTGTCTTACGGGTTTCTTCAGTGAGACCTGCATATAGACCCTAGATCTGAAGCAATACTTTTGTAAATTCACAATACTTCACAGCAGTCCAGTTACAAATCCTCAGTTATTTCTGCATTATGTTCGTGGGCTCCTCCTGATGTCTCATAAGGGTCCTATTTAGTTGTTCTGCACAGGACTTGTCAGGTCCCTAGGAGAGGTGACTTGCTCCAGTGCTACTGTTAAAAATTCTCAGCTTTTGATGATGGAGCAGTTACCACACAACAAGTTTTTAACTCAAAGATGCTTTCATCCTAAACTTTTTGAACTGGAATCATTTTCCCAGTAGCATCTCTATGTGACAGGTAGATGATAATAACTTACATAGGGAAATGAACATGCATGCTGTATGAAATACTTTGTCCTGTTTTATGACTTATCCTGGGCCACTCTGTGATAAAGAATAAGCCATTTAGTGTGACAATGGATGAAATGTTTAATCTCTCCATGCAGCAGTTACTCTATTTAAAAGAATACAGATTACTTACCCACTGTTGTATAGTATATTCAGATCTCTGGACTAAAATGTGCTAACTAGGAGCATTACATTCACCATCACTGCATGTATAATGAAAAGTCATTCATAGTAGCAATTTCAAGGGTACATAGTGCCTTTATTAGGCTGTTAGGAGGTCAAGGTTTCCATTTGCCTAATACCTAACCAATTTTCTAAACATTAGCATACTGTGATGTCGATGTAAGCACATAATATGTATAAAAAGAAAAAAAAAAAAAAAAGAGAAGAAAAAAAGAAAAGGAGCTGCAATTTAAAAAATACCTTTTCTTGGATGACAATCAGAAAATCTACTTTAGTGCCAGTAAGTTAAATGCTTAGGAGGAGAGAAAAGAGAAAAATCACCAAACAGATCGTTTTTTTCAGGGCTTTGACTTCAATGTCCTTGCCACTTTTAGCTGTTTCTATGTGAAAAAAACAGTAACCTATCTTTATAGGCAACATGCAAGAGTTTTTGAAAGTATAAGCTCCAATTTAACTTTCTTTAAAATAAGTATTTTTGCTTACTTATTGATTAAAACAGAAGTATATCTGAAATTATCATGTATTATATTTTCTATCTACTTAGAGATTTTTAAAGACCTTACACATTTTGTAACATGCTATAGTACAATATACTGCAATAGTTACACTTTATTTAAAAGGGGAAAGCAGATATTCTACTGTTTTGATTGGGTGTTGTTTTTATTTTAGAAAACAATGCAAAACTGTGTGTGTGTATGGGGGGAGGGAGAGGTGTGTGGTAGGTGTTTCAGGATGTAAACAGGAATTCCTTTTTTAAATAACTTTATCTGTAAATACACAATCTGTTAGTATTTTTGTTCAGTCGTTTAGCCATTATGCTTAGCTATATGACATAATTCTTTTATCAATTGAAGTGATCACATGCAAGAGCAAAAGTACCTTTTGACTTTGAAACAATTGCTCCTGCTGCTTATTTGTAACAGGTATAGTGCTAGGTAAGGCTTTGGCCCAAGAAAACATCAAAATCTGTTGTTACCATGACAGACAGAAAGAAAAATGGAGGCATTAAAGAAAAACGCTTAGTTTCAGTAGTTGGAGAATAGCTTAGTTATTTTTAGGCTGGTGGAATTTAAAAATACTGTTTAAACTTTTGAAGTTACTTAAAGTTTATTTAACAAATTTAAGCATTGATACTTGCATAACTAAAATGTTAATTAAAATGTTAATCAAATTTCCAATCAATTATTCTAATTTTAATAGTGACTTCCTTAATGCCTATTTAGGCTTCTTTCCATATCTAGGTAAGTATTTGATATACTGTGAAGTACAGAATCCCTGTCATATCTCCCCATTACTGAAATACCAGTATGTAGAGCTTTTCAATTCAGGGAATACAACAACAACAACAACAAAAAAAAAAAAAAAAAAAAAGAAAAATCATAAAAGAAACAAGAAAAAAAAAACCCAAACACACAAAAAACCCCCCAAAACCAAACCAAAACTCAAACTAAGACAAAATAAAGTGTAGAAAGACTTACGTATTTCTGCTTTCTGAGGTTGCTAACCATACTTCAGCTGGTTATACAGGTTGCTCAGTCTACCACTGAAATGCAAACTGGCAGCTGCTTAGGAGCACATAGCAGTATTTCGTTTCTTACACTGCTGAGTAAAGAATGTTGTATTCAATTGAGATTGCAAGGGAAGTTAGGAAGACGGAAGGTAATTACTCAAGGTATCTCGGGAATAACACTTTTAATCTTATGAAAAGTGTTATGGGATACTTAGCAACCCACTTGGTTGAAGCGTCCATCACACCTATCTTCCAGCTACAGGCATTTACCTCAATGCAGCTTGTTTGAACATTTTTTTTGGTGGACTTGAGTGAAAAACTGTGCCTTCTGTGAATTTAGATTGTATCTTGGCCTTTCTAGCTGCTGAAACCCATGAAATCCACCCAGGAACCCATGAAATTAACCTTGACTTTGGATGTATAGTGAGACTTTGTAAATTGGTTATAAGGTAATACTGCTTTAGGTTTGAAACTGCATTAGGACTTGTCTGTATAAAGGCAATCAGGAAAGTTAACCCAAGTTGACTAAAGTTGTGAATTCAGAGGACCATAATTAAAGTAGATTAGTGTATTCACATCCTGAATAAATTAAATTAAACCAAATGCAAGCCTTTTTAATTCTGAATGAGAGTGTCTAGGCAGGAGTTTAATACAGTTTAACTATTCCATTTTAAAACTTAATTCTGATTGATTTTGGTGGGTGTCCACAAAAATGAGGCATGAAAAGGTGTATGTCTGCCCATGTGGGTGAATTCATACAGAATATCAGAGAAATACAGTAACATTAATAAAATATAACTTTCTTCATTTACATCTTCCATTTCAAGTAGTATTCTGATTGAGTGGTCAAGATAAAAGAGTTCCATGTTTCCAGAGATACTAGGTTTCACACCTACGTGTGTGGATCAATCTCATTGAGCTTTCTTCTCTCTTCAATAGGTGTATTAGATGTAAAATGAGTAAAATGATATATACAGAAAACCTTAAACAAGGTAGCACTGTACACAATAAAAAAAACAACCAAACAAATAACAAACACATAAATAAAATAAAAATTAAACAATATGTCATACACATACAATTCGTTGCATAAGGTCCTCAGTGCTGCAGCTGCTTCTTTGAATGGGCTGGGGAAAATCAGAGGGGATAAGGAGTTGAGGTATAATAAGGACAAAATAGATCATTAGAGTGTTTATAGCCTCCTCTTTATTTTTAATTTCCTGTTTCATTTGCAGTATATATTCCCTTTCCAGCTTTTACTGATGAAAACTTTCCTTCATTGTACAAATTATAAGTCATGTTTCCATCCCAGTTGGAAGTAAGTGTACTACACCTGTATTTCCTTGCTATAACTGGTCCTTCATATTTATGTGGTGACATACACAAAATTTGTTATTGCAGTTTCTACTTTCTGAATAATATTAATAATTATTCATAATAACATTTAGCTATTTGTACATAACACTTTTTCAGCTGAAAACAATTTATCTGAGGAAGTGAAATTTATGTGCTGCATAGGTAAGCTAGTAATAACATGGAGAGTTTAGAGTGAAGCAAACAATTTATTATTTTATAATATTCTTTACGAATCTCAAATTCATTATTCCTCTCTGATGCAGTGAAATGATGCATACAATAAATTTATTCTGAATGATTGCAAATTCAAGCCAAAAATCTGGGACATTTCATGTGAAAAGGGAATATTGTCATATGCAAATTGATAAACTACCAAAAATAGAGTGGGTGAAAGAAGGCACATTTTGCTTCCTGGGCAGAATGTTAATGTGCTGTACATCTAGATGACCTAATCATTAAAAATAACAGTAATGTGTAAGGTGGGAAGCTTAACACTCAATAGTGTGAACAATAGGAAAGGTCAGCTATCTAATTACTCAGCTTGTCATTGCCTGGAAGTATCTGTAGGAACAATATTGTTAAAGTCTGTTTTCATATTGATTTTATGACTGATATCAGTTTTTCCTTTTGTATTTGCTAAGTTCCTCCTCATACTCGAATTTCTTAAGAAAACTGTAATCTTACAATCCAGGGCTAAAATATCAATTAGTGAGAAATCTATTAATATTTTCCTTTTTAACAGAAGTTTATAGCATACAAATCAATTTCTAGCTTTTACTCGGTGCAGTACATTTGCTTTAAAATTACATAAACCAGATAAGAGAAATGTTAAGCTGAAGTGAAATTCTGAAGTTCCACCTGGTAATTCCGATTACTAAATTTTTAGCCATCTTAGCCTAATAAAGCCATATTTCTATGATATTATGTAAAAATCTGATTCTCTAAGAATATGTTTCAACTGTGTGTATTGGCATAGTTTCCAGCTTCTATCTCTTAAAACAATGTCTGGCTTGCATCCTTCAGGCATGACTGGATGGTGTGCAGTCTTTTCTGTTTGACCTGGTTTCTGTGAAAGGGACACAGAGATGTGTGGGCCCAAAGTAGTCCAGAGCTCATGGGACAGGTCAAAATTGTGGGATGAGAGACCTGCACTTGATGTACAGATTCAATAAACCCTTCCTGCCTTAAGAAGGTGGATTTAGGGAGTGTTTGGTTTGCCTCTTTCCAGATCACTGAGACACTGGGATCCGCATTTATTAACTGGTTAGGCTAAGTAAGCTCTTTTTTGTACAAGGTCAGGAGAGAGATATTTCAGGGAGAAACTCAGAACAGTTTGTATGCTAAACTTTCAGTCAATAGGAGATACCAAATACAGATGTCTTAATGCTTTTTGGTCTTCGAGGGCCTTAGGTATAGAATTTGTGAGTGCAGAAATACCTTGTGCTGTTGGGCACAACTCTCTTAAAAATAGAACAGATGTTATGTGGTCCTTCTGAACCATAGTGGGAATTTAGTACTGTTTGAAAGCTTCCTGGTGCATTATACTAACCCACCCTGTGGGAGACATGTACTCTGCCCTTGGCAGTACAAGAGGTTGAAGCCCGTATCTGTCCCCAGTCTGCTCTGAGGTAGGAGTATTCATTCACCCGTGACGGGTGGTTTGTATTTTTAATAAAGACAAGAATACAAAGTGGTGTGTGCGAAAGGCAAGAGGCATAAAGAAACATGTGACATCCTTGGTCAAGTTTTAGAGTTACCACGTTAGAAGTGAGTTTAGGAGACCGCAAATGGATTTGATCCAACAGGTTTAAAACAATCCAGGCTTATAACAAATGTTTACACTGAATACTTTCACCAAGTATGTGTTAAACATTTTGACAAATGCTTCCTTTTAAGTAAAAAGCTTTAAAATATCTGCAATAGACTTCGGAGTCATTTAGTGTGGTGTAATCTCATAAAGTCTGTTTTTGTGTATCTAACTAAAGAAAGTTAAAACAAGGACAGCATCTATTTGTGTCTTATATTAGGAAAGGTTAAGCACTTAAAATTACATTGTTCAGTATGACACAGAAGAATTATTTTTCTCATTTGCCCTATTTCCATTTTCAGAAGCAGAAATGAAATAAAAGTTTAAAGGAGAGATTATGCCAAATAGGCCAAAATTATATCAAACCTTGATGGCTTATGGAACCAGAAATGTTCCTAAATTGGAAAACTAAGAATTTCTTAGATGTCACGGAGTATAAGGCTAAAATGAAGTCATTGCAATGAATGTCCTGTGTATCTGAGGGCAATGTAACAGCCCCTGTGAGACAATTATGAGGCAAAATGATTTGAAGCAGTTTTGTGGTTGCTCTGTCCTACAAAATAAATTAGAATGCAGCTGCCCAAGGGATCTAGACAATACAAAGGTGGTAAAATTTTTCCCTATTTTCTTTTTCAGTTCTGACCAAAAAGTCTGCAGATGCGCTCAGAGATCTGTCCAGTAGTAATTGGATTAGCACAGTAATTGGACTGTCACTCCATTTATTCACACAAATGAAGGCTAAATCATTTTTTTCAAACATTTTTTGTTCTTTTAGCAAATAGAACATCTTATTTGATAGCACATTTAGTTGATTCTTTTTTTTATCTCCAGATGTCAGATTTTTCAATAGGTGAGAAAGTTCCTTGAGGCTTCAAAGTTACATCATTACATATGAATGGGGAAATTAAAAAAAAATGTTATAAATCACTATTTTCTAATCTTTCCCAAAGGACATACTACATCTCAATGTAATGGGATCAGTACAGTTAAATGTATAAAAAATATCACTTTGGGATACTGTATGAGGCAATATCCTTTTTCTTTGGTATTTCCTCATTTCAGTTACTGTCTGCTCATCCTGCAGATGTCTCACAGCCCAAAGCAAACATTAGCTTAATTCATTGGGTTATTTTTAATTCTATTTTGGTCATCTTTTACTTAATCTAAATCAGACATTGCTCACCACATTTCCTTAGTTATTAGAATATTCTCAGTGTGACTTACAAAGTCTGTTACCTTTTGACTGAAAGGTGATCTGATAAATTTTAAAATAGAAGCAAATCGGTTCCAGGAAACCTGATTTGTTGAGCTGAACTGGCAGTGCATCAATTACTTCACAATATGAATTTGTTAGTTTCTATCTTTTATTTGTTTCCCTTTGTATAATTTATAAATATATGTTTATAATATGTAGGAATGGATATTATTTAATGTATGAAGTGATCTGTTAATGCATGAACAAACATGCACACATTACTTACTGGATATTTGAATATTATTCCTTCTCCTTCAGTGAGTTAAGTCATGCAATGATGAGGCCCAGTCAGGTCATAGCATGCTGTGTAAATCCTATCCAGGAGGAATTCAGAACATGGTGGTCTTTGGACTTTTTGTAGTATTTTTGCAGACATATCTCAGACACAAATCTGAGATAAAGACGGGTATGTGATGGTGGAGTCATCACCAGGTGTCAAGTGCCATGTAAGGACAGGTCCTTCACCACTAGTAAAATAATTTATCCTCTGTCCAGTGCCTGCTTGGGTCAACTGCTGTGTGGATCACTAACTCCACAATGTACAACAGTCCTCCAGGTAGGATCACTATGTATGCCTCTCTTGTAAATGTATTTTAGTCTTCTACCATTCCAGAAGACACTCAACACTATTAGTTCTTAAAATGGTTGAAGGTGTTGGGTTTTTTTCCCCTACAGTGTTGGGTTTTTTATCCCTTAGTGTTTTTTTTTCCCTACCGTATTGGGGTTTTTATACAGTGCCATAACATATTTCATACTGGGAACAAGAAATATATAATAAATTATATATGCAAGGCCAGATATGAGGGTTAATTTCCTTGAAGATCATTTGGGATGGCTGGTGGGGGGGACCTTTTCCTTTTTGCATTTATGATTATGAATCAAATGAGAAAAAGTAAAAATTTAGAGCGTAGTTGCCTATTTGCAAGATTACATGTAGCTTTTACTCTATTTTAATATTATATATTTGGCCTAAACCTGCAGGTCATGGGTTTCTGATCTGACTTCCTCCTCAACATTGTTAGTATCTAATTAACTGCAGTCTTCTATGGGTTTAATTTTCTCAGTTGACATGCATATCTGTGCACATGCACCCATGCGCATGCACACAGACACACACATTTCAACTCCATTTGAACGAAAAAGACTTGCAAATTATGCATTGCCACTTTCAACACATGAAGGACAGAAAAGAAAACCTACCTGACAAAAAAATCTTGGATCTCCGAACATTTTAGGGAATTGAATCCAGAAGGAAAGGTGAGTATTGTTTTGTTATTAAAGTTCATATCTTAATATGAGTATAAGCTGTAAAATTCATATGCCTTCAAACTGCAAATGCAGAATTCTTGCAGATGCAACACGAACAAATACTTAAAGTGGTAAAAATAGCAGAAATTACAGGAAGAACTGCAGGGTAGAATTTAGTTGACAAAGTTGAAAAGTTTCTTATGTTGTGAAAGAGCATCATTTGTGCAAAGCATGTTCTGTGTGAGGAGAAAAAAAGTCTGACTTTGCCACAACGTGTTAGAAGTTTGGTTGCTGTTTAGGAGAACAGTGTTGATAAACTGTGTTAGATATTTATTTCTACCTCCATTGAAACAGAGGTGGACATGTTGTATGAGATCTGTGATATCTGTGGTATAAACAAAGCTATAGCCTTGCCCTTTTGAAAAGGTCAGGTGCAACATTTCCTGAGATGCTAGGCACACTTGCAGAGCAAGAAAGGGTGAAGTAAGTATTCAGAAGGAATGGGGGGTTCACAGCCAGAAACACTGTCAGCATGGCTGTGTGATCAGTTTAAAATAGGAAAAAGAAGCATAAACACAGTAATCTGATGATGAGCAGTTTTGGCACTCGAGGTCTGAAGCAGTGGAAGATGGATAACCTCAGCTGTCCAAATTACAGGAATGGAATTGTTTTCAGACTTAGTGTTTTACAATCCCTCTATCTCAGTGGTAGAGGTTACCTGGCAAAGGATAAGGGGAATAACCTCACGACCCCCACACCCAGTTTCCTAGTTGTAGAATGTTCTTAAAATACAAACAGGATGTGTTACTTTGTTATTTGTCAGAGATATTTGATTTTTTTTAAGAGCAGCTATGACTAGACTCAAACCAGGTAAAGGTTTTCCCAGCACACACACCTTCCCATGTAAGTCACTGCTGATCACTCCCATTTCCTGCATCTCGGACATATTTTGACTCGTAATAAGTGATTGGGAACTGTGAGATTTAGCACTTATTTAATTGCTATTTATGTGAGCAGTAAATGAGCCAGTGTTGTGGCTTAACCCCAGCTGGCAACTAAGCCCCACACAGCTGCTCACTTACTGCCCTCCCGCCTCTTTCCCCCGCCAGTGCAATGGGAGAGAAAATCAGGAAAGTAAAAGTGAGAAAACTCGTGGGTTGAGGTAAAGACAGTTTAATAGGTAGAGTCAAGTCGTGCTTGCAAGTAAAGCAGAACAAAGAATTCATTCGGCACTTCCAATCAGCAGGCAGATGTTCAGCCATTGCAAGGAAAGCAGGTCTCCATCATATGTAACAGTGACTTGGGAAGACAAACACTATCACTCCAAATTCCCCTCTGCCCTTCCTTCTTTTTTCCCCAGCTTTATATGCTGGCATGATGCCATATGGTCTGGAATACCCCTTGGGTCAGCTGGGGTCAGCTGTCCTGGCTGTGCCCCGTCCCAGCTCCTTGTGCACCCCCAGCCTGCTCACTGGTGGGGTGATGTGAGGAGCAGAAAAGACCTTGGCTCTGGATAAGCACTGCTCAGCAACATCTCTGAATTATAAACAGTGTTTTACAGCACAAATCCAAAACATAGCTCCATGCTAGCTACTGCAGAGAAAAATAACCCTATCTCAGTCAAAACCAGCACAGCCAACAACAAAGGAAATAGCTTTTAAACATGCATTAAACAGTTACATGTGCTTTTATGTATTTTACCAATGAGAGAGAAATTTAAATCCAGGCTGACAGCTTTGTTTAACGGAGGTGAATACATACCTGTATATATATGTTTTATCACCAGTGAAAACTTAATTTCTCTTGAAATCTAATCATATTCCTATCAGTTGTAGTAAGAACTGCTGAAAACAAAGCAGCTGTGCATTTTTTTTTCTCCTCAGTGTAAAGAACAGATTATAAGGTGTGAATTTCTATTGTGTTTCTATTGTGTTTTGGGTTTTTTTTTTTGCCTAATTTAATTACTAGTGAATCTGGTTCCATGTTTAATTTGATCAAATTCGAGGGAACCAAATGATTTATATTAATAATAATGTAATTTCCATATTTTAATGATGATCAATCTTTGCTAATTAGGGTAGGTTCTAGGATAATTCAGTCACTGATTATAGGAAGTCACTGAGGGAGCTGGTGCGGTAAAAGAAGAATATCAGAAGGTGACCAGGTGACAGATTTGTTTCTCAGATGTTGCTGGTGCTAAACCGCTGTGGCTATCTCTTGCTGTATGAGTTGTGGCACCATAAGCATTTTGTTAGGCACAACGTGGGAATGATCAAGAGCTTATCTTGATCAAAGTTATTAAGAAAGAAAAGAAGAATGCTATCTGTGCTTAGAGAAGCTGCTTAACTGAATCTCATTTGCTGCTGAGAACGCTGACTGCCCAAAGCCATGCTTGAAAGGTCAGCTGGGCCTTTTTGGTGGTGTCACGCTCCTGAAACAACTGTCAGCAGTGCCTAGCTACAAGATTTCTGTAACCATTATATTAAACTGTACAGTTTTCTCTTATGTTTTTCCTCCCACTGGGAGGAGAATGAGAATGCTGGGACTACTTCACTGTACCATGGCCTCTAGAACCACAAGCCTTTATAGTAAAAATATCTTTCTAAGCATTTATACCTAGAATTCTACAATAGGAAAACCCGATGAAAACACATAATTCGGGGGTGAGGGGTGGGAAGTGGAAAGGGTGGTTAAATTAAAAATTAATTATGTAATATTTACATTAAAAAAATAACAGTTTTAACCATATGAATTATAAAGTGACCAATTTAAAATTTAAAATATGTCAAAATGTTTTATTGTACCTTGACTCAGCATTACACTGAGGTCAGCATTTTTCTGTTAACAGTGGGGTTTTTTTTATTTTTTTCCTTTTATTCATCTTGCAATTCAACCTTATTGTTTCTGTTTTGAAATGTCTTGATAAGATTTTAAACTCTTTTTTCCTCAGTGATTTTGAAAGAGGTAGAGTCCTACAGTAGTCTTTCCTTCTAAATTGTTTTGAAAAAGTTTCAGAAGATATTACAAAATGTTGAACTGCTATATTTCTTCAGCATTAGGTAGGTCCAGGCCTACACATAACCCTGGGACTTACTTCATGACCGTCCCACATCTCTTGTGACTATTAATAGTCACAAAGCCAGCGGCTACTGCCCTTCAGAGAAGTAAGAATAATACATCCAAAGATACATTAGACCAAAGAAGTTAAAGCACAACAAAGCAAACCCCATTTAGATAAACATGATTCACAGAAGAAGACAAAATACCAGATAGAAAAGAAATTACAGTATTAAAACTCTCACACACTGGAATTCCCTTCATTGCAAACTGTTATTCACTGTGTAAGTAAGTTCATCATTTTTTCAGTACTGCATTCAAAATGAAATACAAGTAACATGATATTAATTTGCTTTTCATGATGGCTTGTTTTTTTCTGAAAGGTATTTTAGATTCAGGAATTCACTATTCCACTACAACAGACCTGATGACTATGAGGTGATAACACAATATGGTTCATTTTCCCCATTGTGGGTTGGAATGAGGTATTAAGGAAAATATGAAATAAAATGACAGTAAGAATGTAAGAAATGAAGTTAGAGGTGATTGGTAAGTTTGTATGCTATGCTTTTGTTTATGATGTGTATGAGTTTCTCTGTGTTTAATAAAAGCATGTACAGCTTGGAATGAAGACTTCAGAAGTAAATACAAGTAAAGACAAGTGAGTGCAAGCCTTTCGTGTCTGCTAAATCCCTGCTAGTTTAAATATACATTATTTCCTCTGGAGCTGAATTTTATGCCAAAGTCTTCTCAAACAGTAAGTTGCCTAAGGAGCAAGCTGAGAGTACAAATTGGTGCAAGTCTGTACCAAGAAATAAAAACCTGATAGGAAACTAGGTAGTTTGGAGCTCAAAAGTGGATTTTGAAAAATCCTCAGGTGCACGAAAAAGATTTTGGAAGACTAACAGTGAAGATATTAGGCCTTCAGTATGAATACTATAAAAAGATTATTGCATTGGTTGGAGTTCATGTGCTAAAAATAATCTAGAAACCTCTCTTTAGAGCAGAATTCTCATGAATAGTGAAGCCACTAATTTCTTTTGGATCTTTTAAATAAAATCCGATAAATTTGTTTCGTAAGACCCATAGTACTTTTGAAATACCTCTCAGAAAGTACCTCTAGCTGAGATTGATCTTATTGACGTTACATGTAAAACACATCTGCAAGGAAAATGAAAATAAGAGAAAGAAGAGAAAAAACAGTAAAAAAAAATCCAGTGGTGTGCACTTTCTCCTAAAGGGTTTTTCTCCCTTAGTAGTTTCAAATGCCAATTAATATAAAGCTGCTGGAAATCTCCAGGCAGATGACACTCTGAGAGACTAGTATCTCCTTTTTTTTCCCAAAACAGATTCATCCATAACAGTCAAGGAAGGAACTTACCCTGCTGATGCTCCTTATATGGTCTTTTCTCAGCCTCACTGTAGAGCCTACAAACATGGACCTACTACCTGACCCATGGTCCCTCTAGCCCAGTGTCCTCACCATCCCTTACTGGCCTCATCAGAGTAAGAATCACATCTACCCAGTATAGCCTTTTTTTGTAGTCTAGAAAGAGCTAACTTCTTTTAGGGAAATTCTCCTTCTCATCAGTTATTGGCTTTACAAAAGAGTTGACTGTTCTTTATTACTGTACTTCTAGACATTTCTGTTATTTCTGTGGTATGTGCCAGTGTTGCACTACTGCTATCATCCTGCCCCTAATTTTGCTATTTCTACCTAACTTCGCAGAGCAGAAACTATTCTGAAAAGCTCTTTCCTACCTTTGTAACACTTACGTAAACGATTAGTGCAAAATCTACCATTCATTTGTGCAGTTATTCTTGTATTCGTGATTGAGTCTTCCCTTTATTTTCTGTTGAAATTAGCAGCTTGATATTTCTTTTATATTGCTTTATAGTTCTGGTTTCCATTTATCTTTATCAAACATGGTATTTAAGTGGGGCATAGGTAAAGAGTCTGGAAGTAGACCAGTATTTTTTTCTGATGTTAGTATAAGAAAAATATTGTGTTTAAGCAAGTTTGTCACAGTGAATCATGTTAAAATAGAGTTCCTGTGTTCTGAGGTTGTTATTCCTAGCATACTGTCCCTGGCAATCTAAAAATAAAAGGAAGTGTTTACCTCATCAAATAGTCTTTGACCTCTCATTGAATGCTTATAATACATTTGTTAGAAAAATAAAAAATTGCCAGGAAAAAAACATAACACATATAGCATCAACTCACATTTAAGTAAAATACATTCCCTACCCTGTGTATTTGCTTTTAGCATGTTTTATTTCTGCTTTGCCTACTGAGTCTGAAACACCTGTTGACCCTTCTGCTAGACTGTAAAGTGGTGGTCTCAAAGAGGTGACTCTACTTCAGTGTTTCTTTGAAAAGGTCATAAAAGGGTTCAAAAGTGCTTTCAAGTATTTGGATTTTTTTTTTTTTATAAGAAGAAAAATATGTAAGTTTTATCTCTATATATTGTTTATACCTAAAATATATCTATAACTAAAATATAATTCCCTAAAGTAAGCCTTCCATAATTATGTGACAGTGTCATTCTATAAATTTGACCCATTGGGAGGCTACAAATAGTTAAAAAGGAGAATTACACTTTCAGAAAACTTGAGGTGAACTATTCAAAATCATATTAAAAAAAGGAAATGCTAAGGTTCAAGAATCTCCTAGGAACAGAAGTGCATGATAATTATACCTGATAAATTAAGTCTCTTCTCTGCTCCCTATTAATCCTTTTCTAGCTGCTATTTGGCAGGATGGCTGGTTCTTCATCCAGCTCTCAGGTGTCTGCTGGTATCTGGAATCATACCCATATAGATGACAAAATTGCTTTTTACCTCCAAGGCAAAATTGGTCCCTGCTTCCTACCATCATGTTAAACAAGGAACTGGGAGCCTTGTTTGTCTTTTTCCTGGGTGATGGGTATTTTGAGCTACAGCTATTTTTTTTTTTTAACTTATTCTGCAGAATACAATTGCAAAATTGCAGAATTTCTCAGATCTGTCTAAGGACTCTGTTTAGTAGTTTACTTGGTTGCAAGGGAGGGTATTATAACCATTTAATGTTGATCATGTAATCAAGTGCTGTGCAGCATTCTCCAAAAATACATATCTCTTGCTGTATGAAGAAATTGTAATACTAACTTCATAATGTTTCTCTTTAATCACTTTTACCACACATTGTGGATTAAAACCCTAATAAAAGCCTGTCATTTTAATCATTACTTTAAAACGCTGTTGACACAATCAAAATTGCTCAGTCATGTCTTGCACACTTAGAGGGCAAAATGTTACTATATTTAAACTTCTAAAAAAAAAATAAAATGAAATTTTAAGGCAAACACAGATTTATTCTCTGAGACTTTATATACAGACTTATATCTTTCCCCAACATTTGTATTTCTTAATTACTTATGCTCTTTCCTATGCACTGTGGGAGTATCCTCATGGCCACACAACTTCACTATTTCTTCTTCTCTGGGCACTCTTTGTACCTCAGTTCAGACAATACGAATGTAAATCTCCAAGAACACAAAGTTAGGGAGAGCACTGCTCCTTCACCTGTGTCCTCTGAAACTGGTATTGGGACCAAGATGGCTAACAAGCTGCCAGTTGATGACAGGTTCTTTCATCTCTTGCAGCCTTCATATCAAGAAGATGAGCTGTCAGAAATTGCTAAGTTTAACACATACCAGCAGTAATGATTCAACAGCTTCTGCGAAATCGTTGTGCTTTCTGGCTGGAAAAACTTCTGAAATCATGTGAAATAATATACAAGGAAATACAAGGAAAAGGCAAATGGGCTCACTAGAAACTGAAGAGATTTTGATACAGTTTGTGCAAACACATTAAGGAAGTATATGTGGGCTATTTTGGTACTGGCTACTATAAATATAAGGTTCTTGTCATGAAGACTGACATTATCCAGGATTCAGTGAGCACTGAATAGATTGTGTGTGTGTATATAGATATATATATAAAAAACTACTGGCCAGCAGCAACTTTCAGTACAGTAGTGGAAGAGCAGTAAGTCAGGAATAAGCCTGAATGTTCAGACTTTGCTCTGAAATGCTCATACTTTCTGTACCAGACAATCAGCAGTATATATCAGATGACTGCTCAGATTTAGAAAAGTAGGGGCCTTGCCCATAGAATGTTACTGAAGACATGTTAGGCAAATTAAACTTAGAAATACCAGCTTGCCTTGCTATAACTTTTAATTTCAGAAATATATTGTGCATAAGGAATTGGTGGATAACCTTAACTTTATGACAGTTACAGTGCTATTATTACACCATTATAGACTGGTTTAAAAGGAGGTGTCGTGGTTTAAGCCCAGCCGGC
>NW_009932303.1:0-30766 GCF_000696875.1 Nestor notabilis | reverse complement strand
ATATATATATTAATTTATTTTTAGGAAAAGAAAAGCATGCTGTTGAATATTGGTGACTCTGGTATGCTGAGTGGGAAGGTAATGATTTATAATACATTATAGGAGTGAGCATGATAAAAGTCTGCAAAAAGATTCTATTGCTCTGCAGCTTCTGGTCTCCGCATAACTTAAGCAACAAGGTGCCTCTTGCAGACTGCGTGGTTTTAACCTGAAGCTATTACCAGCATTTGAGATAACATATTGTTTAATCCTTCTAACTTCAACATGAATCATTCAGACGAATGAGGGAAGGAGGGGAAAGACTGAGGGGAGGGAATGAGAAGGACTCTTGTAAGAATTATTAGAGGTGTGGGCTGCAGGATCTGATGATAAGGCAGAAAGAGCTGCTGAGCTATCTGTGAAGGGAAGGTAAAATGTTACTTGACAGCTCTTGGGGATGTGTGAGCACACCTACCAGGCTGGGAGACGAGGAGCATACAGTGGCTTGCTGCTGGGCTTTGCTCTCTGTCAAAGGGTATTTGAATCCTTGCCCAATAATGTCTCTTTTGAAGCCATTATTTTCTTCCAGCAATGACGACTGCTGATGTCATTGGAGCACTGGAGTCTTCACCCCATGGTGGGTTCGTCTCCGGGGTGAATGTCTCATTGCTGCCAGTCTGGGTCACATTAGAGCAGAACATTTGTGTCACCTTTCATACCATGTCTCTGGGATTAGACAGCCTTTGGGTCTTGCAGTGATTTTCAGGACTGAGCTGAGACCTCAGAGATCACAGACAGGTAAAGTCTTGGGCCAGACTATTCACATTCAGTTCCTAAATCTCTACAAGTTTTTCTAAATCCCTATAGGGCCAAAAATAAAAGTCAGTTGCCTTAGTCAAAACTCCATGTCTAGCACTCTGGGAAGCTCTTTGAGCAAGAAGCATTGTCTCTCCACCTTTTCTTGGTCTCACTTTCACAGCTTCTTGTTTTATTTCTTTCTGTTTCAAGAGCAGTATAGATTGCAGCTCTTGGTACTCTTTTTACCTACAGGGAAGCCTCCATCTTACATATTCCTAACCTGTCAAGTACTCTAGTTTCAGGGCTTTGACACAATCCAGCTGTTATATTGCAAAGAACAGCTTGTTTTCTATTTTTGCTGAGCCTGAAGGATGTTTTTTGGCCAAAACATTAACTTTAATACATCAATACCTTTAATGAGATTTATATCTGCATCCAAAATTCACCGTGGTGGCCTTTCAGCCTTTCAGTCAGGTGCTGGCAGCCTTGTGCTGTTGACTATTTGTTTGAAATTCAAGCTTGTAAGAGAGTGTTTCTACCCATTAAGGTGACATGAATTAAATATTCCCTTGGAGTTTATTTGTGTATAACCAAGAAAATGCATTTTTTTTCCTGAAGACAGGAGAAACAAGCAGCAGCATGTAGTTGGGTATCAGACATTACAGTCTCTCTCTTTTTGATCTTATTTGTGGCTTCAGAATGGAAGAAAAGACCAGCATTTTTTTCATCCTGAATCAAGGTGATTTTACACAATTGACCCATTGATCTTAAACTGCAGTGCAGAGGAATCCTTGAAACCAAAAAATCTATTTTCAAAATTACTTATGTGCAGATAAAGCTTGCATATAGGGTGTTTCTGTTCATTTTGCAACTCCTAAATCTAGGTGTCTTAATACTGAGCCTTAATTGCCACCTATACTCTCCATACTGGAAATATACCTTTGGGTAGCCAGTCTCATGAAGAAATATTTTTCTGGGTTAGGAGAAGGAAATACAACTTCCTTTCTGTCATTATTTCTCCTTCCATTTCTGTAATGATATTTTCAAGGGGAAAAAAAGCATCAAAGTTTGGAACACAGGCTCATTTTAGCTCCATTATGATTGTTATTATTACTACCAGTAGTACTACTTAGCTTTTTATTGCACTTTTTCTTGTATATTTCTTAGAGAACTTCATAAAACAAGGAAATGTTCTTATCCTGGCTTTCCTGAGGCAGTGAAACACACAGAAAAATGAAATAATTTGCCAACAGTTAAAATGGAGGTTAGTGGTACGGCTGGAAATAACATCTCTTGACAAATGGCTCAATGATCAACATGCTAGAACAGTAGTTTCCGGGGTAAGTTTGCCAAATGTCTGGAAAAATGCCCCATTTTGTATTGGGAGTTGTTCTTTAAGCCAAAATTCTCTCTACCAGGTGAGAAGAAAGAATATGGGGCAATGGCTGAAGGGAAAGTGTTATATTAACAGGTGGGAAGAGAAAAGACTCTGCACCTCAGGAAAAGATGAAAGTGGTTGGAGAAATTAAGTCAGACACTAACACAAAAATCTGAGAAGCACCATTCTAGGTCATTCTACCTCTTACTATAAAGGGGAATGAAGTCCTAGTTTTTTGAGGGTGGGAAAAAATATTTACACGTAACTCTTTAGCCCCTTTATAGACACATAAACAGTCTTTTTAATTAGGCTGAAACCAGGATTTTCTCTAAGCATATTTCAAGCCCTGAATCTCTGGCTCCTTTTTCAATCATAGATATATTTAAAAAAAATAAAAAGGGCATAAAAAATGAAAAAGGAAAACCTCTACACACTGCCAACTCCATTGGTATCAGTCACAAATGCTTACAAGGATTACAGCACAGTAATGAGCTTTAGTACTAATGGTACATCTTTTAATAACTGCTATCTGCACTTCCAGTTGTAAGTGATAAGTTGGGCTATATTGTTAATGACAAAATGCCTCACCTTTCCCCTCCCTCTACCCTGATACTTCATCTTTTTCTGAATTCCGCTGTTGAAGGTTGGAGAGGAATTAGACTTCATTCTGAAACCCTTGCGTGAAACCTCATGGTATTGTATGTGGTCAGTGTCTCCTAGCTGATCGCAGGACTGAGCTTCTGCTTTCCCGGGTCCCTCTGGGCTGTAGCACTGGGCACTCACACTGGAACATGGTGAGGATGCTCAAATGAAAAACAGTGACATGCTTTCTTTCTTGGCAGCAACTGATAACAGCAGGGAAGAATAAAATGTAATAATAACAGTAATAGTCTTGTTTCAGAGGCAGAGCGAGCTGTGAAAGTACAAGATTATCAGAAGTTAGGACTTAGGCAAAACGGCTCCAGCTTTCTGCTCTACCTTCCAGTGTGATGTTGGCCAAGACATTTATTTCTTCAATGTCCCTGCTAAAGCAAGGCTAACAGCATTTCTTCATCTCACATGAAGAAAAAAGGAATGGGGATACAGTCACTGAGTGAATGTCAGGTCATTACTTATTGTGATGGAGACGTAAAATTCTGTAACTTAGTTGTTCTGGAGCTGTTTAAGAAGAGACTAGACAGTGTCAGCACCAGACCGCATTGCTTATCCTCCCTTGGGCAGAGCTAGGTCTGTGTCCTGTGATGCTGTAGCTGCACCTACAACTTTGTTTAAGCTTTAACTTCCCCCTTTCAGCACCTTTTCTTTTTCTTTCTCATTTTTTTAGGAGACACATCTAATTTCCATGTAGCTTCACAGAGGACAAGAGGAAGAGCCAGCTCACATTACAGGCTTGCTCTGTCTCTGTTCATCTGGAGGCAGCCCTCTCTGACAGCACAGTCAGTATTGAGCCAGGATCTCTGGGGTCTCAGCCTGACTTGTATCCCCTCTCCTAGTCTTTAGTCTGTACCCATATAATCGGAGTGATGCTGGTTTTTTTATTCACGATCTCTCTTGAATAGAGGAACATTTCTATTCAAGGCTTACAGGTCAAAGAGATGCTGGAGTGTTGTCTGGGACCATATCTGAGCAATGTCGGGGGGTCTGGTCTGGCTCAGCACAGCTCCACAGTCGCAGTGAACTTGGTCTGCAGCATAGCAAATAGCATGGAATGAGAGCAAAAATGCAACTACAAATAAGAAAGGATTTGGCTTCTACACAGAGTTGTTAATGGTAAGAATGCTGAAACCTTCTGGAAAGGAATTTTCATGGGTACCAAGTAGAGATGTCACCTATATTTGTACCAGTTGAGCAGCTCATCTTCTCACCATGCTTCATAATCAAGGCAAAGGAAAGCATTAATAAACACCCTTTATTCTTTAGGTGATATATAAAGCTGGCCAGAAAATGGAATTTTCAGACAGATCCCAAGTCTTAAACTCTTTTTTTTTTCTTAGCTTTAATTTAGAACAAAATGTAGTCTGGAATTTTACGCAAAAGAGAATATTTACAGAGGGAAATGTCAGAAGCACAGCAAACACAGCTATCACTACCACCTGGAACAGTTTAGAAAAACTTCCATGGAGAATTTTATCAAAATTAGTACATTCCAGAAACATTTTAGTTTTGCTTAAGTGGCATTTTTGAGTGGAAAAAAGTTTTATAAAAGTAGTTTGAGCAGTTGTATGGCTTATTTTATTTTACTGTTTTTTTTCAGTAAGCCCATTTGCTTGGATTTTTAAAACTAGAGATAGGAGAAAATCACTAGACAATGTAAGTGTGGATAATAATCCCACCCTGGGAAAGAAATGGAATATTTTAATAATGTGAGGTCCTTATGGTCTCTGTCTGTTAAGATTATGCGGTAATAACATTTTTTTGATTCAGAAAGAAGCACAGAGTCTTTACAGTACAAAATGTCATGGAGGAGAATCAGTGCCATATGATATGAATACAAGACCTAAAAAAAATTTATGATGACCCCCTACAAATATCTATAAACATACTTGCTCCAAGTCTGTCAAAACATTTTGTTCAAACATATATAATTCTGTTTATGTGTACATTTATTTATTTTCACATGAAATAATTTCCTATGTTCAACTGTATTTTGAGATGTTAGATTTAAATATTCCATTAAGATGTTCAAACACAATTTGCAATGCTCAAAGTTTCTCCTAAGGTACTTCGAGCGAAAGCTTCCAGCAGTATTCCATGCAGATGTACACGCAAGCATACACACAGACACGGACAGAGTATTTCTATAAAAGTAACAATCAGTTTTAAATAATTTTTTCTGACCAGGTCCACTTGAGGGCTAGAGGAGAAGAAAAGTTGCATGAGAATAGGGTAAGCATGTAGTGTTATTTCTTTAGAATATTCCCCAAGGATTTCCTGTTTCAGGGAGTTCCTGGTCCACAGGTTCTATCTTTGGGCGTAATAACTCTCAATGGATTTTTTTGTCTCATTCCATCTCTTTTTTAAACCAATAGGAATTTTAACATACACAATAAACTGTGGTGAGGAGTTCCAAGAAGTACTTCTTTTTGTTCTTTTCTAAATTCCCATCTGCTAGTTTCATTTCATGCCTTAGTTCATATTTTGAAAGATCCAGTGGACAATGTTTTCATAGACCAGTGTCATATCTTCTCTCTGTCATCTCTTTTTTAGGCTTCAGAGTTTCATGCGTGGATGCTGTTCTACACCTGTGATCTTTCTTGTTGCCTTTTTTCTATATCTTCTCAGGTTCTCTTACTTGTTGTAAGAGATGAGGAAAAGTAGAACTTCACACAGCATTGTGTGCAGGGGCACTGCAGACTTGCAGTGCTTTTCTCTGTCTTGCATTCCTAAATTTAGCTATGAGTGAGCTGGTATTTTCTTAGCACTATCTTTTGTCATACCAAGACCTCATTTCTAAATAGTTCTGAGACCATTATAGCATAAATAAAGTGAAGATTTCTGTTGCCATGTTCAAGAGTGAAACTTGTTCTTTATGTGAGGAAGAAGGAAAATAAGGGACAAGAAGTTCTAGGATATAGTAACACCTCCAGATAATAATCTTAGGCAAGAGGTTCAGGTTGAAGACACTCACCAAAAGCTGTTATCTACAATAAAGGCTGAGTGAGCTGATAGATGATGAACAGCCTGATGCAAGGGTATAAAACATCAGAGAATAAAAGATGAGTAAAAAGTTAAAAAAGGAGTTAAAGAAAGATTAGCATTGTTTGAAATAATATGTCTAGAAAGCAGTCTACTAAAAGAGAGCACAAGGGTGGAAAAGCATTCAACATAAAGTCTGCTTACCCAAGAAAAAAAGAGAAACTGAGGCAAAAAAAGTGCCCAGAGCTAAAAACTGTCATCTCTGCTGCAGAACTGGCAGTTCATTTCACAACTTTCAAGACTATGTCTTGGTATTACAAGCTTTAAAAGCTCCAGCTGAAAACAATCGCTATTAATAATGCCCCTGCTTTGCAATCTGAAAGCAGCAGGTGCAAAAGTGAGACACCTATAATCCCCCTGTGTTAGACAGCAGCAGAACAGCACTCAGCCAACCATGGAAGAGAATCCTATAAAAATACCCAAATCCATCTCTCCATGATGGATGGTCTTTGTACAAGCACTAAAGTGTATTCCCTTTAGTACCAGTGTCTATTGATGCTGAGCTACTAAGTAATCTGAGGGAAACTAGGAAGCGATCGCCATGATAAAAAATAAAATGGATTGGGGATAAAGTTGGAATTTCGTCAAAACCATCATGATCAGAACAATATTGCCTGAGAAATGGAGAGCTTTATATCTGTCAACATGTCAGTGTTTGGACAGGAAACCAAAGCCTTGGAGATTGGTGTCAGAAGAGTGATCTTTTTCTTCCATAAGCACCATACATGTACCAACATGAAATACAAATGCAACCTTGCTGACTAGAATTCATGACAAGTAGCTCCTGTGAGAACAGTCTGAAACCAGTAAGATTGCTCAGATATTCCTGGAAAACTTCTTGTATTCACTAAGCATTTACTAAGCCTTTTCTCATTAAATACATTCTGCTAATTCATAGGACTCTTTTTCTGAACAATTCAGGATTTATTTCTGAGTTTCAAGTTGAGCCAAATCCTATATACCTTGTGTGAACTAACGAGAAGGAATCATTAATGCTAAGAGAATGACTCACAAGATTAAAGGCAGCAGATAGGATCAAGCCCTACGTAAGTAGTAAGACGATAAAATTCTAATAACATTAGTGGGTATAAAGCCAATTGAAAGAATTAAAAAACAAAACAAACCAACAAACAAAGAAAAAGAAATCAGGAAAGTTGTATTGACACTGAGATTTTGAGAAAGAAGAACTGTCAGCAGAGTCACATATGAAAAAGCTGACTTACTGGCACTTGTCAGCTGGTGGCCACCATATTTCTAAACAATATGGGCACAGCGATGAACGTCCAAGGAGAGAATCAGCCATTCTAGAGGATTAAGAGTGTGATGCCAGGAAGGAAGACTGGACTGAAACCTATTTCCTCTCTGCATGTGTGTTAGGGATGTTAGGGATTCAAAGCATAAAATCAAAGAATAGATGAAACTGCAAGGCACCTCTGGAGTTCCTTTAGTTTGACCCTCAGTTCAGAGCAGGATCATCTTGAGCAGTTTCCTCAGGACCTTGTCTATTAGGGACTGGAACATCTTCAAGGATGGAGATTCTATAACCTCTCTGAGCAACTTGTAGTGTTTGACCACCTTCACAGTTAAAAGGTTTATTCTTGTATTTAACTAGAATTTTCTGTGTTTCCATTTGTGACCATTGCCTCTTGTCTCGTCATTGGACCTCCTTTACCCTCCTAAGGTTTTTATTCACATTGATATAAGATCCCCCCAAGCCTTTCCTTCTCCAGGCTAAACAGTCCCCGCTCTCTCAGCTTTTCTTCATATGTCAGATGCCCCAGACCCCTCATCATCTTTGTGGCCCTTTGCTGGACCTGCTGCAATCTGCCTACGTCTCTGTACTGGGAAGCCCAGAACTGGACCTAGCTTTCCAGACGTGAGCCTGCTTCCTTTTTCTGTACTAGAACCACGTTAGGTCTCTGAACAGGAAAAAAAAAATCCTGTAGAGAAAGATTTTATAGAATTTTATCAGGATGTTTTAAAATAATGCGATAGAACCACCGGGAAGAGATTGACAGAGAATAAGAAAGTGAAAGCTATATGAGCAACTCTTACATCAAAAGTGGGAAATGATGTCCACTTTCTGTTAAAAAGTTTTTGGAAAGAAGTTGCTTGAAAAGATAAGATTTCTGAGGATTCCAGGTTTTTGAAGCCTGCAGAGAAACATTCATGAACAGTAAACCCAGAGTTCATCTGCTCTGAACTTACCATTTTCCACAGAGGGCTCCAGTGCCTCTGGTTGGAGTATTGTCTGGCTATACCCTAAAAAAGACCCTTACAGGGTAGCCTTAGCACCTGCAGTAGTTTAGAAAACTTTTGGGGATTGGGAAGATTTCTCTAGGCTAAAATGCATCTCGGTTTGTGAGCTCAATAGATTCCCACCCCCACCACAAATGCTTTAAAATCTCTAGGTTTGAGTTGTCTGTCGCTGGGGCATTGCAAGTATTTTTCATGCCTGAAGACCATTTGAAGACAAAACAGACACTTTGTTTGTGCACAAATAGTTCAATACTTGGGAAAGAAAAACTTGGCATGGAGATCATCTGCAGTGTAAAGCAAGAGACCAGCTTCTTAAGCAAAGGAATAAAAGGACTAAAAATAACAAAAATGGAAATATTAAGTCTGCAGGGCAGGATAGCCTGTTTCTCCTAAGGATGCCATGACTTAAAGGATGCGACATATACTCAGACAAAATGAATTCCAAGAATTATAATAAGTATTTTACAGCTACCATCTTTGAGGGATTAAGAAAGAATATTTTCTTGGGGACATATTATTCAGTAACCTGTAACGGCCTGTTTCATTTGTGTTTGCTTTTAATCTTTGTTTGGTTAGTTGGTTTGGTTTTTTTGCCTTCTGTTGGTGCTTCTGTTTTTTATTTTGAGGCAGACTGAGTTTGTTATGGAACACAGGACACTGAACCTATTAACTCTTGTTATGACCCAGCAGGATGAGCCCTGTGTTTCTCTTTTATACATGATCTATTTTTTTGTTTTGTTTTTGTTCATATGAATGCTTCAAATAAACCCAATGAATGGAAAAACATGTACAAGGTATAATCTGTACCCTGCAGATGGGACAAGACATATTTCAGAGCTGGATTTAGTTCGTCTAGCCTTTTCACATTTAAATGCCATCTCTAATATGACTCATCTCAGTTCTGCTAGTACTCAGTAAGAGGATGTGGGCAGTGGTCTACAGGTTTAATCATGGACAGTGGTGTCTAACTAGATTGAATCTATTACTGCTTTTGCCCTGTTCCTTCCATTGATATCATCACTACTTAAATGATTAACACAGACTAAATCACTAGTGACATGAAATCCACCCCAAAACTTACATAAATGTGTAACCAGGAATGACTTTGTAGTGGAGGGTGATAAGAAATCTAGCTGTTTTCTGCAATGCCCAAAAGTGAGAGGAAAGGTAAATAAGCACAAGAGAGGAAGAAGAAATTATTGGGTTAAAGGGTAATGTTGACACAAGAATATTTGGAGATAAATTTTTAATGAGTAAAGGTGGGATGAAAACAGAAAGAAAATTCCTAACCTAAACCCCAGTTATTTTAATTGATGTTCGGAATATGGGTCTTCTAGCTTTGTAATATGAGAGTCAGGAAAAGGAAACCTAATTCTCTTGTAATTCAATATATAATAAAAGCAATTTTCACAGGTGGTACCTGCATTTTGTGACCAGAAAGTCCCCACTTTCCTGTGCAAATTCTGTGCAAGCAGAATTTGATTCATATAAATTCATTTCAATATCTTTCACACATCTTACAGGGATTAATAATTTTTTTCTTTATTAGTGTGAATATTCATTACATATTACTTTTATTTCACTGTTTAAATGTTTAACTGCAACAAAGTCAGGCAGAATACCATACTATATTAACTGAAGTAAAATTTTTCATTAAAATTTTAAAAAGTTTAAATTAAGTTAGTGAGAACTTTAGCATTCAAAATCAGGAGCCTCACTATGTATAATCCATTAGGGCTGCCAAGCTTCCACACTTCCAAATAGACAGATCTGGATAACTGTCCTACTCTATGCTACCTCACAATTGCCTGTGAGTGTCTCAAAGCCTGCAGGGGGAAGATTTAATGAAAAGAAGAAAATCAGGTTGCAGATTCATTTGGGCTTGTATGACTCAAAGGATCATGGGTTATGTCCTTCATGAGAAACAAGATCTATCAGGAAAGCTCTGCATTGAACTGCAAGGTAGAATGGAGATATGGAGGAGTGTTTCACATGCCTCAAATTGGTTAAAAATAAATTTACGTTTGCTCCTATGTATCAGTGTAGAGATCTTACATGGTATAATATGAAGATATTAGATTGAGAGAAGATCTGAGCAAACAATTTTGTTTTGTGATGTGAATGTTAAAGTCACTGGGGAAAGCAAAATTCTTAATTCCCTGATTTTTACGCATACAAATTTTATAGCTCTACAGTTGCATTACTTTGAATTTATTATGATTTGGTGGTTGATTTTTATAATGTTTTCAGCTGCTATTAGTTTTAGAATAGAGTTTGGATGCTCAGTACACAACCCCTTTTCACTGTAGAAACCATAGCGAGATCAGTCTGTGTAACTATCATGTACAGGAAATTAAGATAGAGTTTTCATAATTTGTGGGCTTGCATACCAATCTCCAATTTCTGGAACACAGACAGCATTTCCCTCCCTCAGAGCTGAAGATAAAAGCTTGTGAGTGATTCTGAGGTGTTAAAATATGAGGGAAACAAGGACTAGATAAGAATCTTGGTAGATAGGATAGACAGAAATAAGCAGTAAACCTGCATAAGATTTAAAGCAATAACCTAATCAATAAACATATGGGCAAATGAAAATGCAAATGAACCACAGAGATACAAATGTTCAGGAAGAAAGAAAGATTTCTGTAATACTTACCTGTATTGCATTGACTTCAAGTAGCCCTTAAGTGGAACTGACGGTATTACAAACACAATAAGCACTTCTAGACAAACTGGAATAACAATCACTTCAGGAGCCTGGAAGCATTCACAATTCTGCTGTTGTCAACTCTTTCAGTGGCTTTAATTTTCAATGGTAAGCACAACTCCTATATAGTGTCACAACCACAATGAAGTTATGTCATTGAATATTAAAGTGGTGGCCTGCAGAATGCCAAACACACAGATTTGAATTTCATGCTCTCTACTAAACATCAAGACAAATATGTCTAATTTCATAAAAACCTCACCAGCCCAGAAAAGCTGACAATCAGGCCCAGTGTTATCACTTCACCAGCTGAAACAGGAGGTTTTGTTATAAAAAAGCTGTTCCCAGAAGGCCAGAGGAGGTTAGGATGGGGTTAGGATTCATGGATGCAGCATGAGATCAAAGCATAAAGAGGTCAGGTACGAAAAGTTCAATTTATTACTAAACAGAAAATGCACATTTTGTGTATGAAAATGTTCTCCTGTGCTGTTTAAAAAAGGCTGGGAGGAGATTTAAGAAATATTTAAGGAATTCAGGATATTTACCCAGAAAGATAAATTTCATTTGCTGTAGTTTTCCTGATTCCAGCCTTGATCTGTGAGTCATGGTGATTTGCTCAACGGGAGGAGCAATACGCTTGTGCTCCTTTCAAATCCAGAGGGTTGCTGACTCCCTCACCCTTTCTCCCAGTGTTAGTTTATGCTCCGAGACAAACTCAGGGTCTCTGTCTTTGCCTGTCTTCCAATGTCTTCATGAGACTAGAGATAGCCTGTGGTAATCTTTAGGGAGACTGTAGTTTATCTGCTAAATCTGCTTAAGTCTGATAAGTGTTTTCCCCTTTGGGGTACATTTTATTCTGTGTGCTGTATTGCAAACAGTAGAGAAGGGCTGTGACCACTGGAAAGACATGGGGGCCATATGTTCATGGACTTCATGGTAATCTCTAGACTAGCAAGGTTGTTTTCTTCTGGGTTTTTTTCTAAAAATGATTATTTTGACTTGGAAAGTAAAATTTTGTACCAGCCTCTATTGGAAGAAATACATTTATTCAAGGAATTGATGTCTAAGGTTTACCAATTATACTCAGATGCTCAAAATACTCTAGACACTGATATTCTGGACAGAATGAGTTCCACACTAAAGTATTCCTGGCAGGCAACAAAACAGAGAAAATTAACTGCTCAGTGTTATTTGGTCTACAGTTTAGCACTGTGGAAAGAAATGCTTGTTGTGCTGGGTTTGTGCTCTGCAACCTCTCCAGTCTGAGACTGACTGAAATCCACCAAACTCTTCACCTAGGTATCCTAAAGCTTTGAAAATTAAAAATCATGAATTACTCTGACTGTTGTTTTAGTACCTAAAAAATAATCAAAAATTACAATTATTAATGGGATTTTGTGAGGTTTTTTTGTTTCATAGAGCACAAAAAGCGTGTAAGAAACACCACATTTCTCCCAGAGTTAACTGGTTTGAAGATACTTCCTTCTGGTTATTTTATTTCCTTGGGGGGGCATCTTTATGCTCACAGAAATATTTCGGATGCTCTGTTTTACCAGTGCTTATGCCCTCTGAGAGCTTGCATTATTAATAATACTAATTATTGCAATTATTTATTATTAGATGAAGGATGATAGAGTTTCTAGCAATTCACAAAGCACAAAGAGGATGTAAGCTGTATCCTGCAGGCGTTGTGGTTGAACTTTCAAACCCCTGTGTAGCGAGAAGCCCCTCAGGAGCAGCTGCTAAATGGACATGGAAAATAAATAAATAAATATGAAGACCTCATACATCACTGGACTTCCTGCTCAAAAGGTCACACCATGGGGGCTGATAGAAATAAAAGGTATAGTAGATGGTACATTAATCCAGAATACAGATCAGTGTCTGGAGAGGCTGATTAACATCTGATAATTTCATGAGGTGTATTTTAGCTTTTGATAGGAAATGTCCTTTATCTCTTCTGGAGGACAGAGAAGTGCCTGGTCATAAAGATGCAGGTATGCTGAATGAATAACCATAGCTCACAGTGTGCACCATTATGCAAGGTTTCTGAGCTAGAGTGAGGAGAGATCCTGTATCTGCAGATGCAGAATCAGAGCTCACAAGCCAGAAGGAAAGGCTGACTTCAGGTATCAAACAGCTTAGATTAATGACCCAAGAGGTTACAAGGTCATAACATAGTCTGACCAGCACAACAGGCTGTCCTAGTCAAAAAGAAAATTTCACATCTTAGACTTGCAACAAAGCCTTTTGTTGTTATAGAGGATAAAGAAAGCTCAAAAATGGAGGATTGTGCTTTGAGAAAAATTATCTTCAGAGATTTTGATGTTTAAGGAGACAGTATGCTTTCTGGAAGGCTGGACCACCACATCTTCTATATCTTTACACAGAACACCAGGTTTTTTTTCCTGTAACTTGAAAGTGGAGGCCTCCAATTCATTAAGTGATCAAACAAGAGCTTAAGCAGATCTAGACATACTTGTAAGTCTCTATATTTATTTTTCTAATTCTTCCTTCTGCTTGTTAAGCAGATATCTGTACATAACTATATAACTCTGATTAGATAATTCAAAAGAAAATGTATTGGTCTTCAGGCAGAATTGGAAAGCAACGGGCAGTTGATACAGATCAAACATTGTGTCTTCAGCTTGGTCTAAAGCTGAAGAAACAGAAATTGCCTTCTGGAAACTACAGAACACATACAGTACACCTAAACAAAGCATGTAAGGAGACCAGAGAGAGAAAACAGACAAAATAATCTCTGTAACTATGACAGTGACATTAGTGACTTACAGAAGCTTTTAGGCATTATTACTCCCTTCAGAAGGCCAGTGTGCTTCCTCTGTTCTCCTATTTCTTACACATGCATTCCTACCCAAACACACAGCAAGAGATTTTTATATCTGAAACATATTCTATGGAATAAAGAACAACAGATGTAGAACTGGAAATGGGTCCAATTCGGAAGACTGCTTCTGAACAACATCTGAATCAGAAGCCTTTTTTTATTTTATTTATTTCTAATTAAACCAATCCAGAAACAGAGTTATTATTTTTTTCCAAGTGGATCTACCCCTGCACCCCTGTACACTGAAAGAGTCCTACTTTAAACTCCAAATGATTTAGTGCCAGCAGAGTATGTATTAGATACAATCACAGAAAAATAACATTTCAAAGGGGTTTAGGAGTATGTGTAATCCACATACAGTTCTTTCCCCAAGGCAGGATCAACTACTTAAGCCATTTGCAAGAGAAGATTGTCTACCTCTTGCTCTCAGTAATGACCAGTGATGCATTACAATCCATGTATTACAAACTGAAGCCCAAAGAGTAGTGGTGAATATGGTGTCGCATATAGTTGGCAACTGATCACTAATGGTGTCCCTCAGGGCTTTGTATTGGTGCTAGTCTTGTTTAATATCTTCATTGATGATCTGGATGAGGGGATTGAGTGCACCCTTAGTAAGTAAGTTTGCAGATGACACCAAGTTGGGTGGGAGTGTTGATCTGCTGAAGTATAGGAAGCTCTGCAGAATGATCTGGACAGGCTGGATCCATAGGCTGTGGCCAGTGGTATGAGTTTCCACAAGGTGAAGTGCTGGGTGCTGCACTTGGACCACAACAACCCCATGGAATGCTCCAGGCTTGGGGCAGAGTGGCTGGAAAGCTGCACATGGAAAAGGACCTGGTGGTGCTGATTGACAGAGATGAACATGCGCAGCTTGTGCCCAGGCAGCCAAGAAGGCCAACAGCATCCTGGTCTGTGTCAGCAATAGTGTGGCAGCAGGGCCAGGGCAGTGATCATCCCCCTGCACTGGGCACTGGTGAGGCTGCACCTCAAATCCTGTGTTCAGCTCTGGACCCCTCACTGCAAGAGAGACATTGAGGTGCTGGAGCAGGGCCAGAGAAGGACAAAAGAGCTGGTGAAGGGTCTGGAGCACAAGTATGATGAGGAACAGCTGAGGCACCTGGGGGAGTTTAGTCTGGAGAAAAGAAGGCTCAGGGGGGACCTTATAGCTCTCCACAACTACCTGAAAGGAGGATGGAGCCAGGAGATGGCTCATCTGTTCTCCCAACAAGTAACAAGTAACAATTGGTAGTACAAGAGGTAATGGCCTCAAGCTGTGCCAGTGGAGGTTTAGATTGGATATTAGGAAGAATTTCCTCTCAGAGAGGCTAATCAGGCATTGGAACAGGCTGCCCAGGGCAACCGTGGAGTTCCTGTTCAAAAACCTTGTAGACAAGGCCCTTAGTGGTGGATTTGACAGCCCCGGGGGAATGGTTGGACTCAATGATCTTAAAGGTCTTTTCCAACCTATCTGATTCTATGATTCTATATGGTTCTATACCTATATATATAACCATAGAATTGTAGAATCACAGAACAGTTTGGGTTCAAAGGGGCCTTCAAAGGTCGTCAAGTCCAACCTCTCCTGCAATGAGCAAGGACATCTTCAATGGATTGCCCAAAAGCAAATCCATCCTGACCTTGAATATCTCTAGATATGGTGCAGCCACCACTTCTCTGGGCAACCTGTGCCAGGATTTTACTACCCACATTGAAAAATATTTTCTCTTCATGTCCAGCCTGAATCTCTCTCTTTTGTTTAAAACCATCACCCCTCATCCTATCACAACAAGCCCTGATAAAAGTCTCTTCCTATCTTTCTACAAGGCCCCTTTTAAGTATTGAAAGGTTACATTAAGGTCTGCCTGGAGCCTTCTCCAGGCTGAACAACCCCAACTCTCTCAGCCTTTCCCCCTAGGTATTCCATCCCTCTGATCATTTTTGTTGCCATCCTCTGCTTCCACTCCAACAGATTCACGTCTTTCCTGTGCTGAGGACTTCAGAGCCAGATGCAGTACTCTCCTTGGGGTCTCACAAGAGCAGAGGGGGAGAATCACCTACCTTCAGCTGCTCAGCATATTACATCAGGATCTGGAGGGTACAGGTCAGATTAAAGTCTCACCTGCTGACACTGTGCAAACTCATAAGAAGCAGTTCCAGATTCAGACAGTTTTCAGTCTCAGTAGAGAAAGCAGCCAAGGGAAGAAGAAATAATATGTCATCAGACTTATTTTATACGGAATTTCTAAATTTTTAGCATTAGCCTAATCCGTCTTTTCTTAAGGCTAATAGTAAAACTCCAGCTGACCTCAAATGCAGTAAACAAACTTGCACAAAGAATATATAGAAAAGAAAAAAATCCACATGGGGCTCTTGTATAACCCAAACATATGATATGTCAAAATCCTGACAAAGACTTCTATACCTAGCACTTAAGTTTTATCTCACTGCACATTTACAAAAGAAGTTTTTCTCTTGAAAAATAAATAATAATTAAATAAAGCATAGCACATGATGGAGTTTTCCCAACACAGCATGCAGCTGTGGAGCCATACAAGCTTATCCACATTCCCTGAGCGATGGTTTGTGTTTTGACATTGACTAACTCATCCATGCTCAGGGCACAAGCACTCAGACAATCTCCATCACCAGTTTCCCATTAGAAATCTTGATCTCTGCTGAAACAAGCTCAGTTCCCTTCATTATTTCCCAGCCGACAGACAGCTTGAGAGGGAGGATATTACAACTGTCAGTCTCTTTGCCTCCGGACAGGCCACGGATGACACAAGAATGAGAGAAACAAACAAATAAAAAATATCTCTGTTTATGTGGCAACTTTTTAATGTGTTTGCCCTACTGCTATTCTTCATTCGTTCTCCCAAAACTAGTTTACCAGAATTATATTCTTGGAAATCCTTCACCAAAACTGTTCTCCCTCCTTTTTTCCTCAGATATTTTGCTAGGATTTTGTTATTTCACTGAAAGAAGAAGCTGGCAATCCATCTTGAAGAGCTACTTTGTTATTAGGAGGACTTGTAGAGATCTTCAATTTAGTAATTGTGTAAAATCCAACAAATATTTTTTGAGAAGGGATGGTGTTTTCTACTAAACAGGACAAAGAACTGAAAGATGAGTCTTAATGTATATTTCTCCATAAATATCTTTAGAAGGATAAATTTATTTGTATTAATGCTTGCACTATTTTGGAAATGAGAGGTCAAGATCACAGCTACAGGTTGGGTGGAGAAGAGATTCAGAGCAGTCCTGCAGAGAAGGACTTGGGGTGTTGGTTAATGAGAAACTTAACATGAGCCGGTTCCGGGTGTTGCTCATAGCCCAGAAACCAACCATATCCTGGGCTGCATCAAAAGAAACATGACCAGCAGCAGGTAGAAGGAGGTGATCCTGCCCCTCTACTCTGCTCTCGTGAGACCTCACTTGGAGTATTGCGTACAGTTCTGGTGTCCTCAACATCAAAAGGACATGGAGCTGATGGAGCAAGTCTAGAGGAGGGCCACGAAGATGATTAGAGGACTGGAGCACCTCTTGTATGAAGACAGGCTGAGAAAGTTGGGGCTGTTCAGCCTGGAGAAGAGAAGGCTGCGTGGACACCTCATAGCAGCCTTGCAGTATCTGAAGGAAGCCTATAAGGATGCTGGGGAGGGACTCTTCATTACGGACTGTAGTGGTAGGACAAGGGGTAATGGGTTCAAACTTAAACAGGGGAAATTTAGATTAGATATAAAGAAGAAGTTCTTTACAGTGAGGGTGATGAGGCACTGGAATGGATTGCCCAGGGAACTTGTGAATGCTCCATCCCTGGTGGTGTTCAAGGCCAGGTTGGACAGAGCCTTGGGCTACATGGTTTAGCGTGAGGTGTCCCTGCCCATGGCAGGGATGTTGGAACTAGATGATCTTAAGGTCCTTTCCAACCCAAACCATTCTATGATTCTATGATTCTAAGATCAGGGTCTGTAAGTTAATGAGAACTGTAATAGCTCCATTAACTGCAGTAAAGGTATGGTGCTCTGTGCTAAAAGTTAGCCATAAACACAGTGAAAGAGAGTTGATCTGACCAACTTACTTTTTGAAGGCAGAAAATAGAAAAAAAGTTCAGAAAAAGCGTGAAGAGTAAAAAGAGTGTTTTCCACTCATTATAATCATTATTGGTCATTTGAGGATACAAGCTGGTTCTGAGCATATGTGGAACAATTCCCTTGTTCTCTGTTCTTGCCCTTGTGTGTTTTGTGGGTATAACTCACTTTTATGTGTGGAGGTACTCCAGAACTTCCCTTAGTCAAAAGCATTACTAGACTCTCTGGTTATGTTAATACAAGTAAATTAAACATTTATTGGTCCATTTCTTCATACTGAATGTGAATGTCATGAAATACCCTTCATCCATACCATAATACTTTTGTAACTATTAAAACAATATTATAACTGCCCATTAAGAATCGTCCCTGACCCCTACCAGGTGCCCAAAACATCCTAAGGAATAGCTTTGAGACTGAAAAAAGTTTAATCCAAAATCATATCAGGAACTGTTCTAACTATTTAGTAGCATCAATAATAATGTTCTAGTGCCTGTGAATGTTCCTAGACAGTGTTTTATTCATTAACATAGCAATTCCCTATCGGTCCCCTCAGGGAATCTGCGTGATGGCCGGTAAAATCATCAGCACGCATGCAAATTTTATTAAATGCATATGAATAAGACCATCTGAGAAGTAAGGTAATGAAAGACTGGTAGGGTGGGGATGTGACTAAGGTAGTTATCACCTTATACTGCTAAGGTAGTATTCTGTAGCCTTTGGAATATGAAAATATTAGTATGGACCACATTAAAAATTAAAACACTTTCCCTTCGCTGTTGACTTTCACCATTTTGATGAAAGTTTTCATTAAAAAATGAATATTTTTGAGTATATTAAAAATCCTCTAATAAGAGGGAACAGAATCAAAACATCAACATTTTGGCATTAAAAGAAGGAGGAGAAAAAAGAAATACAGAACCATTGATAAGAAAAATGTTGCAGAATAAAATAAGTCATGGAAAACTAAGGGAGGATGTGTGTAATGTCTCAAGAAATCTAGTAATGACCTCCTAGAGGATGGAGGAGAAGGACGTGTGTTTTGCTTTATTGTGTATTTCTGTAGAGTGCAGTAAAAGAAAATTCTACCATCTGTCATCTTCAAGAAATTGGCATGCTATAATATTGGACAGGTTTGTTCATACTTCCAATCTGCTGCTCGTTCATTTCTGCTGAACAGTTTTGTTCTCCACTTCTCCCACATAATTTTTTTTTTATCACTGTTGCTATTGTTGTTGTTGTTATTATTAGTATTAATTATTATTATTATTTGGAAGATTGATCATGTTCCATTTTTTCTATATCTTCTACAGTTTGAATTCTTCAAGCTAAAATAAAATACAATGAAGTTAAATAGAATAATAGTGATAAGAAAAAACACTCTTCCAAAAAATCTTAGACTGCCTCCATTACCATTTTGACTTTTAAAGATGTCATTTAAGTATACTTTTTAAGGTAATAAGGCTTCCTCAACACACTGTTTGAGATACAGTATTAAATTAAATGGGTCATAATGAACATTAATACAACATTAATTTTTATTTATATTAAAATCCATGAGGCAATATATATGAAATGTATGTAAGTAGGTTATATCTCCTATTAGGAAAAGCATATTTCTTCAGGATATGACAGGAAAATGTCGCTGTCAGAAGTTACGATTGCAAATCCAAAACATATGATTCCCATGCTATACGTCACAGCTCTAGACATGGGATTTACTAAACCCAGCTGGCCCAGCTAGGAGACATGTGGATATCAATTCTCAGCTGATCTCACATCCTGGGAGATCCCTGTCTCTATTTTATGCTCCACAGCGAGTATACTAAAAAAGAAGAGCTTATTGTTTCTCACTGACAAGCTGGAGGACTTAGACAACCATTTCAGGTTAGAGGTCCACCTTTTAGACTGGAAATGTTAGAGTAGGCAAATCTATTCCTAAGCCACATCAGCAGTGCCAGGTTCCTAAATCTGCTAGGTCAGGGGTTTGAAAGGGGAAATCTTAAATACTGTGGCCTCGTATTCCAAGATATAGATTCAATTTCTTTGATTCAGCCGATGGATAGCGGCAAAGCATCTACATGGACTTGTGCAAAACATTTGACACTGTCCCACATGACATCCTTCTCTCTAAACTGGAGAGACATGAACTTGATGGATGGACCACTCAGTGGATAAAGAACTGGCTGGATGGCTGCATGCAAAGAGTTGCAGTTAACGGCTCAGTGTCTATGTAGAGACAGGTAATGAATGGTGACCCTCAGGGATCAGAGTTGGGACAGATCGTGTTCAACATCTTTGTTAGAGGCATGGACAGTGGGATTTATGCACCCTCAGCAAGTTTGCTGATGACACCAAGCTGTGTGGCTCATTTGATAACGCTGGAGGCAAGAGATGCCATCCAGAGGGACTTTGACATGCTTGAGAGGTGGGTCGATACCAAACTTATGAAGTGTAACCTAGCCAAATACAAGGTCCTACAACTGGATCGGCACAACCCCAGGCACAGCTACAGGTTGGGCAGAGAAGAGATTCAGAGCAGCCCTGCGGAGAAGGACTTGAGGGTGTTGGCTGATGAGAAGCTTGACATGAGCCGGCTTCAGTGTGCGCTTGCAGACCAGAAAGCCAACCATATCCTCGACTGCATCAAAAGAAGCATGACCAGCAGGTCAAGGAAGGTGATCCTGCCCAGTTACAGCAGGATCTTATGAGACCTCGCTTGGAGCACTGTATTCAGTTCTGGTGTTCTCAACATCAGAAGGACAAGGATGATCAGGGGACTGGAGCACAGGCTGAGAACATTGGGGCTGCTCGGCCTGGAGAAGACTGTGTGGAGACCTCATAGCAGCTTTCCAGTATCTGAAGGGAGCCTACAAGAATGCTGGAGAGGGACTTTTCATCAGGGACTTTAGTGACAAGACAAGGGGTAATGGGTTCAAACTTAAACAAGGGAAGTTTAGATTAGATATATGGAAGAAGTTCTTTACTGTGAGAGCGGTGAGGCGCTGGAATGCGTTGCCCAGGGAAATGGTGAATGCTCCATCCCTGGCATTGTTCAAGGCCAGGCTGGGCAGGGACTTGGGCAACATGCTTTAGTGTCAGGTGTCCCTGCCCGTGGCAGAGAGGTTGGAACTCGATGTCCTTTCCAACCGTAACTATTCTACGGTTCTATGTTCTGTGATTTCCTTCAAACATCACAACAGGTCCTGAATAGAAAAAAAAAAGTCTTGAATAGGGGAAAAAACTCCCCCAACAACCAAACCAAACCAAACACCATACCCTCCACCCCGAAAAAAAACCCCACCATACTTTTAATTCCTGGAGCTACAAAAGTTTTTTTTAGAATTCATCTCCTACTTCATATCCCAGATACATCTTCATATTTCAATTACTACTTAACTAAAAAGGCAACCTTTGGAATATCCATGTGGCTTTCAGCAGAAATTTTAGAATAAATGCATGGCTTCAAGGTGAATGAAGTTGGTTTGTAGAAAAAGCATATAGGAGTATGAAAAGATTTAAATTCTAAATTGCTAAATTCAGAAGGTCCATGTGATACATAAATGTATTTGAAATAGGTTACTGAAAGAGCATTTAATTGGTGTTTCAACAAAATAGGTTTTCAGCATTATAAAATGTATTCATGGGCTAGATTTCTTACTCTTACAAATTGGGGTAGTTACAGCTTCTGGCAAACTGAAATTATTATAATTATATGATTAAGTTAGGATCAATTTTTTGGGGGGATGGATGTTTGTTCACATTAGGGAATATTTTGTGTGGTTTTCTTTTAACCTGAAGGGAAAGGATAAAGATCTAGGATTACCAAGGAAGGCAGAGAAAAGCTAGAAAAGGATTCATTTGGCTGAAGCAGCAGATAGACCTGCAAGGAAAAACTGAAGACTCGAAACATTGAGAGTGGTGACGACTCAAGGGAGTTACACTAGACTTAGAGCACTGAGTCTCACAGCAGTTTGGCCCACGGCCTGGAAAAGAGTCTTCTTGCTGTCTGTCAATGTTCAAACGAATATTCTTCAAACTTAGCACTCTTTTTATAGCTTCTTCCATCTGGGGATCTGTAACATCAAGGTGTAAGAGAGATCAAAATTTGGCCAAGCAGTTTATAATTCAGGGAAAAGTGCTTTCAGTCTGGTGACATATGCAATGAAATCAATAAATAACAGTATTTACAACATCTGTGAAAGAATTGCCTTGGTAATTAAGATATAAGTAGACACATTTTTCATAAGCCAGGTTTAACAAGTCAATTGTACCAGTCTTAATGATTGAGAGTAACTTTATTTGTCAGGGAGGGAGGACGAAAAAACAATTAGAAAGTGACATTTGTGGAATTTCCAGGAGTAATAACTGAGTTCTGGAAATTGAATCCAGTGTAAAATAATGCAAAGCAGAGGAACAAGGAAAAAACACAGACTAAGAAAAGACAAGCACAAACTCCTTGATTTGCCATAATCTCCTAAAGAATCTGTCTCCAGATCCTTTGCACGATACAGGGCAATATTTGACCCACCAATGAAAGTACAGAAGTTCCGCCCACTGTCTCTGGAAAACTGTGATCATCTCAAATGACCTGATCCTCAAGTTATTGTGTGAGCTTCAACTGATATTATCTTTCAGGTTTGAGGGATGCAAGAAATCAAGACAGGCCAACTCCTCTCCAAGGACTTCTAAAACTCACCCTTTGTTCCATCCCCTTTCCCTAATGAAACAAAAAATACTGAAAACAAGAAACAGAAGAGAAAAAACAGAAGAGAACTTCTTTGGCCCCTGGCAACCTTCCTGGGGAAAAGTTCCTGACTCCAAGATCTGCTGACTTTGATGCTCAGCTCTTAAGAAAAGTAGACCAACCAACCAACCAACCAAGAGATGCTTCAGAACCTTCCACAGGCTTCATACAAATGCTGTCTCATGATTTGCAGCTGATATTCAGAGAAGGTAAACAAACTAAATTATTCATTAGGCAAGGGTGGAGAAAACAGTGAAGGGAAAAATCCTTCCTTGTCCATTCAGGTAGTGAGAAGAAACCATGAAGCATGGAACTAGCATATACCAGGAGACAACTGCCATATCTTCTGCCAGTATCATTTTTCTCATCAAAACCCCTTTGTTTTTCTGACTGTGACAATACTTGGTTGACCTTTTCTTAAATTCTGATCTGCTTCTGGTTATCTAGTCATTAGCCATCAAATTCCACTGTTGTGAGCCACTACTATGCAATTTTTAGGTTCACTGTGGGTCAAAGATAACAAATATTTTTGATTGCATCTTATTTTCTTGGTGTCTTAGAGGGGGGAAAAACAAACAGTTAATCTATTTCATTTTACTGATCATCATCAGGAGTTCTGGATGGGTAATTTTGTGTCGTTACTCTGTCCCCATCTCATAAAGTTTCATTTACTGCCTTTTTAAACAAATGATGACTCCAAATCTATTTGTCACACAATAGCTCTCAAACATGCCAAACAATAACTATTACTATTCTTGGCTTGTTTGAACCAAATGACATTTGCAGACATTATTCCTCCCCTCTCCTTGATATGACTTGAATAGAAACCTTTAAATAAATAAAACAAAACCCACAGCAAACCTCAAAAACAATAAACCAACATCCAAGCCCTGGAAAATAATCACAAAACCAGTGGCTGTTACCGTTGTAAGTGGGGAAATCCAATTATGAGATGTCAATATTGTTCTCCTTTCAATTGCTTCAAAAGATTCATATATGTGTAAATTTTATGTTGATTTCATTGGCTTTCTCAAAAAGAAACAGAAATTATGTAGCTGAAAGAGGGCTTAACCCCCCAAATTCTTCCTGTACATAAACATGCAAACACACGCACACACAAACACACACACAAGAACACTAACACACACACAGAATGATCGATATCAATTTTCAAATGTACTATTGATTTCAGTAGCCCTTAATTTCAAGACAAACAATAGTTTCTTTTGTAATTTCAATGCTGCTGATATAACTGCCATCATTGCTGATCTGTATGTTGTCAAATAATATTGATTGGGTATGAAATGAAGCAAGAAGGGGCTGGCAGCATGGTGTGTGATGGGAGAGTAGAAGAATATGGGTCCATTCTTGTTAACTGAAGGAATAAACAGAAGGGATGCAACAACTTTATAGTCAAGTAGCTGAGAGGGCTGGGTCCTCAGGCGGGGCTTTGGCTGGGCTGCGCTTTGCACCCCTGCACAAACTGTTCTCCCTCTCTGTACTTCTGTCTCCTCCACCTCCCATAATGAGTTCTCCTATCTGTTCAGACTGTAAACTTGTGAGAAGACATTTTCAGCTTGAACTCATTAAATATATTTCTCAATTAATCCAGGAAAGCAGGCTATGTTTATGATCAAACCACCACTGGTGACTTTGGAGCCCCAGGTTTTCTCTCTTTTCTATCAGTGTCTGATGAACCCAGAAGCATGCTTCCAGATTGCATGTTCCTTTTGCACAAACTTCATTCTCCAAGGTGAGGCTACAAATTCTTTCTCTGTCTTTTCCATTAAATTGAACAGTTTCTATGATACAGTATAGTGATTGAGACACTTCATACAGCTCTTACAGGGCCCTGTCCTTGAGCTTCTGGAGGCTGCTGTAACTGTGGCAAGTATCATAACTGTAGGTGCACAGCCTACTGACCAGGCAGCTCCTGCATGTGGGCAGTTCCAGGACTAAACTTCAGAGCTAATTCAGCTGACTGGAGCATTCACCAGGATTGTCAGATCTTTAGATTTACTTTGCAGGACTCCATCCAGTATCTTGTGCTCTCTAAACCAATATTAAATCCAAAGTCTCCTCATAATCACATATAAACTTGGAGTTACAGATATTTGAAAGAAGCCTCTGGCTCTCACACAGAAAGGAGAATATTCATTCGCTTGTCTGGACGGCATGCTGACTGGTGTAATTGTATTCTACCAGCTAGATTTCTCCTGCAATATCTGTTGTCTTTGAAATCATTCTTAGCTTCCCATCCTGAGCTACTTTGTAGTATTGCTGTGTGTTTTAAATCATCTGAATCAGCCATGTATCTCCAGTCATGGAACCATGTCTGACTCACGCATTAGTGCACATACCTTGGGCCAATTAATCTTCTTCTAAGGAAACAGCAAAAATAAGATCTTTTGACTACATGTTATTCAGAACATTTTGTCCTAAAACATTTTAATATGTCTTTATAAGCGATATGTATATATACAAACACATATATATAGTTTTGTATATACACACACAGTGAGAGAGAATAGAAAGGCCAGTAATGCAGTGTTTGGATCCAAATTTGGGTCATAGCTGTAAAAGATCCAGCTTCAGGGTATTCTGATACTCTGTGCACTTATTTGCACTAACAGTTCACTTAACTGACTTCATTAAGATTCAGGAGAATATAAATGCAATACACCAGGTTAATCTAAAGCGTAGATATGAGCCTAGGGGTAAAATCTTAGGCCCTTTTGGAATCAATGTAGAAATTCCCAAAGGACTGAAAACTTCTTTCTGTCTAGGAATCATTCCCTTCGGCATGACAGTGCACCCCTCACAGGAGTGGGAAGCAGCTGCAAAGCTTTAATGAATGAAAAAGAATGTAATATCTAGCTAAAACCAGAGTGGGAATTATAAGTAGGCAAATCAACCAGCAGTTACTCAAATTTAAATCTATTGAGGATGCTGGGGTTAATGACTAGTTTATGCACTACATTTCCTTTCTTTAATATTATTTTAATATTGTTGTATTTTATTTTAATTACATTCAATCTTCATTTTTCTGTTACTTTATAGAGGAAGCACATTTGTGCTTGCTAGCTTGGAAAAAAAGCAAGAAGCAAATGTCAAACTTACACCACCACATGGGATCTAAAGCTTGGTTTAATTCTGGTTAAGACAGATCTAAATTAAAACAACTTTCGTTTCCCTGTGGACCCCTTATTTAAAGATGACAGGTCCCTGAGTGTATGTGTTTGTGAGACTAAATGTGTTACTGGAGAATCATGAACAGAGCCCAAGAGAGAAGCAGAGAAAAGGAACAGTGAGACGTAATGGATTATTTCAGATACTAAATCTTATTTTAAATTTCTCACCCTTTTGAAACACATCTGTCTCTCTTGTTCTGTGTGAGGAAACCTTTTACCTTTCAGTCTGATTTGGACAATAACAAAGTAACTATAATGGAGAATGATGGTATGCATTAAAAGAATCTATTATGGCACCAATCGGTGGAAGTCTCTAAACTGTGTGTTCTGGTGTATGAAAAAGGAAAGCTTACTTAGTTTCAAAAAAAAAACATTACTATATTCTGAAGGATTTACTTATTTAGCAACAGGCAAAGTGCAAAATATTCTAGAAAGCCACAGAGATAAAAAATCTCAAATATTAGATCCTGGCTGCTAGCTGCTAAAAAAGTCTGTTCAAATTTTGTTACATTTTTAGAAATGTATGTCAGCAAGAACAAAATGGTTAAATAAATAAAGGAAAGATGAAATAGATGTGAATGCAACTGTGAGCATGAAGTAGTTCAAATCTCTAGAAACAACTGACATCTTGGGAAAGAAAACTCTACGGACAAATTCATTCTCCCCTACCCCTTGACTTCACATGGTCAATGAATGGCATTCCTTCACATTTTTATCAATAGAATGTAATTCTGGCCAGATCAGCCTGTCAACAATGAACAGTGTCAAATCATTTTGTCTATAGAAATAAATCACTTACTGCTTATAATTTCTTTTTTTTGTGGACAAAATAGGGCTATTAAAATACTTTCTGTGGACCAACATAAGAATGGGAGAAGACTCTTCATTGTAGACAAAGCACAGAGTGTACGCAAAATTGCCATCATATGAAGAACTGCAGAATGCAGAAGCTGCCATAAAATGAATGCAAAAGAATCTTTGATTTTCCAGTGCCTGATCTGTCAAATGAATCTGTGGTGAAAGTGATATTTTAAGGTTCAGGTGTGGAGCTCTTTAAGTGTAAGCATGTAAGTAAGTGTACTGTATGTGAGCACAGTAAACAGGTAAAATCGTAATGTTTGTTGTATTGAAGGGTTTGAAAGTAGTTGTCATCACTGAGTAATACATAAGAAAATTGGGAATGTCTAGTTCAGTGGACATTCTTAGATAGCATCTGGTTTTCATAAAAATGTTTCCAATTTCTCATCCCAAATGTTTCCAGTTTTGTTATGAAAATTCAAAAACATTTTCTTATGAAAATTAAAAAATATTTTCTTATGAAAATTCAAAAATTCAATTCATTTCTAATGAAAATTCAAAAATGCTTCCAGTTTTCTTGTGAAAATTCAAAAATATAAAGGTCTGTGTGATTGATCAACCATCTTTTCTGAAAGTTAAATCCTCAAGCTCATTATTACAGGAAGACACTCCTCTAATCCACTATAGTCCTTTCTCCCACCCACAGCTTGCTAATTCCTGCCTTTTTCCATCTACTTCTCAAGCATCTGTGGCTCTATCAAGGGAATCACAGAGGTCAGAGCATCTCTTTATTACCACCCAGCATAAGTTCTATGTCACAAAGCAAAGAAATAGAATATTAAAACTTGGATTATTCTAACAGACATTGTTTTGAACCTGGACCTCCCACATTTCAGTTGATTCAAGTTTATTTAGTTTCATACACCCATGTTAGCATCTTTGTAATGGTCTGGCATACCACAAGAACAGATGAGTGAGTGTAACTGCCTTTATCTCCTTGTTGGTTCCCAGAATTGGGTAGGACAATACAGTAAACAAAGATAGAAACCTATTTTATTAAATAGTAAACTATATGTCATCACTAAACAAAACAAACAAAAAAAAGGACCAAACAAGCCAACAAAAGAAAAAAATAACAAACAACCAACCAAACAAAAAAACCCACAAAACTAAAACAACCAAGCAGTAGACTCATAAAGATAACAATTGTCACAACAACAGATAGTTCAGGACAAAGACTCACAAGGATATTTGATGTATCACAGAAGAAAAAATAGACCTAGATGTCTGTAACCACTTGGGTTTTTGGGTGATCCTTGGCTGATCATACCAGTAGATCTCAGGCTCCAGGACCCTTTGCAAATAATTCTGGCTTTATGAAGGGCTCTAGAACTTCAAATTATACAATCATTAAAGTGATGAGCACAGCAGGTCATAATACTTACATGGAACTGCAGCATACATTGAGGGGCTACAGGGTTTAATAAGTTTAAATGAGCACATGAAGAAATATCATAGAGCCGTGGAAGGGTTTGGGTTGGAAGGATCTTTAGAGACCATCTAGTTCCAACCTATGACATCATCAGGGACACCTTCCACTACACTCAAACCCCCATACATACAGCGTGACCATGAACACTTCCAGGTATGGGGCAGATGAATATTCGAATTAATGTTCTCAGTGCAGGATACATGTAAACTAGTCAGAAGATTTAAAGTTACCCTTCTCAGGAAGACAGATGCCTAATTGTGTGTTGTCAGAATGATTGCCACCTTCTATTTGGCATTCATAGTTGCAAATGCTCTTTCAAGTCTAGCTGACTTCGTAACTGTAAGTTTGCTGTCACCTCAGTAGCTGGATCACAGTTTAGCTTCCCTCTGTGTTTATAGTGATTTAAATCCAGACCTCCTCAGTTGTGGATGACTGCACTAGCTTCAAGACAATACATTGTTTCATGCATGGAAATGTTATATTTGTGCCCAGAATTTCTCAGAGGTATTTGTGAATGGGCTGAGAGAACCCATGATCTGAGAAAGCTTCAGGCTAGTCTTTTCATTTTATTTAGGCTGGCAAAAAATATATTAATGCAATTCCCTGGATAAACAGTAGTCCCATGGCCCCTTTACGTATCTTCTTAGCTGTTTCAATATTTTAAAAAAATCTGCACAAATCAGGAACTGTAGCAATAGGACAAGGGGTAATAGCTTTAAACTAAACCAGGGCAAGTTGAGGTTGAATATAAGACAGAAGTTCTTTATTGTGAGGGTGGTGAGGCACTGGAACAGATTGCCCAAAGAAGTGGTAAGAGCTCCATCCCTGGCAGTGTTCAAGGCCAGGTTGGACAGAGCCTTGGGCAACATGGTCTAGGATGAGGTGTCCCTGCCCATGGCGGAGGGTTGGAACTAGATGATCTTAAGGTCCTTTCCAACCCTGACTATGATTCTATGATTAAGCTATCTCAGGTGTAGGACTTGAACCAAAGCCTGTTCAGAGTATCCAAAGCCATGAAGTTGGGCATTAGTCCTAAGAGATAGCGTAGGACAGATTTTTAACTTGTGGGCCTAAGTGCTGTACTGCTGAAATCAGACCCAGGTGACTTAAGTGATAACTGGGCAGAGAATAACCACAAAATCCTTTCATCAATCTAACTCTGCATCAAGCAGGTGACCATTGAGCATTAGAGGCTCTTACCCAGAACCAGCTGTCCCTTAGACAGGAGTGAATATATCAGTTGCCTGCAACCTGGTTGTTGCTCTGGAGAGGAGCCAGGGTGGAATAGGGGAAGAACAAATGATCCAGCTACTAAGTCAGGGTGTCTTTTGCTCTGGATAAATTGGAAGGCTGTGCAGAAGTCCTGCGGAAAGATAATGCTTCCCTGTACCCCAGTCTTCCTTTCTGTCTCTAAATTTCTTAGTTATAGTTCTCCCTCTCATTTTCCACACTCCCTCATGCTTTCCGGCAGGTCTAGTCTACACAAAAATAAACTGTAAATGCCTTAGAGTTTGTTATTTGTTGTTGTTGTTTTGCTTTGTTGTTGCTTTTCGTTCCTCAAGTCCCCAAAGAAACATCAAAGTACAAAGGAAAGAAAGCAATACTGAGAATAAAAGTGAAAGGCAAACAAAAAGACAGAGGGGAAAAAAAAAAAAAAAGAAAAGAATAAAAGAAGCTTGAGATGGCCCTGCAGAACTTTCTTCAAGGGGGTTAGGCTTCCTTCAGAGGAAGTTTAGATACGTTTGTTTGCGTTTTCAAATTGGGGCTGTTTGTGCACATTCAGAGGAGAACAAAAGCAATGCAAATTTCAGGGGAGGTGTTTAGTGCAGCAGGCTGCTGGCAGGGCCACCTGGCTACTGCAAGCAGCCCATTGCCCGCTGTGCTCACCTGCTTAAATATTAACAATGAGGGGGAAGGCAGAAATGTATCAATTAAACATTATGAGCATCTGAGCAGAGAGATGGATTGTTTTCAGAACACAAAGCGGGCAATCACATATCCTGGCTTCTGTTCCTGGCTGCTTAACCCCCTGAATGTTAACCCATATTAACATGTTTGCCCTCTCTCCCTACCCTTTCCCTATAAAGACATGATTGTGGCACATAAAGGGAACAACATTCATTTTCCGAAAGTGAGGAACAGAGACCGAATCATCAAATCACAGAATCATAGAATAGTTATGGTTGGAAAGGACCTTAAGATCATCTAGTTCCAACACCCATGCCATGGGCAGGGACACCTCACGCTAAACCATGTAGCCCAAGGCTCTGTCCAACCTGGCCTTGAACACCACCAGGGATGGAGCATTCACAAGTTCCTTGGGCAACCCATTCCAGTGCCTCACCACCCTCACTGTAAAGAACTTCTTCCTTATATCTAATCTAAATTTCCCCTGTTTAAGTTTGAACCCATTACCCCTTGTCCTACCACTACAGTCCGTAATGAAGAGTCCCTCCCCAGCATCCTTATAGGCCTCCTTCAGATACTGCAAAGCTGCTATGATTCTCTTCTCCAGGATCAACAACCCAAACTTTTTCAGCCTGTCTTAGTATGGGAGGTGCTCCAGTCCCCTGATCATCCTCATGGCCCTACTCTGGACTTGCTCCATCAGCTCCATGTCCTTTTGATGTTGAGGACACCAGAACTGGACACAATACTCCACGTGAGGTCTCACGAGAGCAGAGTAGAGGGGCAGGATCACCTCCTTTGACCTGCTGGTCACACTTCTGTTGATGCAGCCCAGGATCAGGTTGGCTTTCTGGTCTGCAAGCGCACACTG
>NW_009932302.1:15995-24014 GCF_000696875.1 Nestor notabilis | reverse complement strand
GACTGCTATAGCTGAACCCAGGACAGTGGGTTTGATGCATGCAGAAATTTTGAAAACGTGCAGGCATATCTGAGTTTTGTACATGAATCTGCAACTAATGGCTGTGTAGATTGTGACAGGAATTTTCCATGGAACCTGAATAGTCAAATGAATGCTATTACATTCATTGTATGTATCATTTGCTAATGAAAGATGACGGATTTTATCTGATGATACTTAGTGCTCCTGCCTTATGTTGATGTTGGTTTTTAGATGCTACAGCAAAAATTAATAATAATAAAAAAAAGAATCCTATAGACAGCTCACATTTACCCTAGGAAATCTGACATGAGAGCTTGTGGTATAATGTGCAGTCCTCAGGACAAAACATTTAGTTGTGCATTGTTCCTGATCTTTTCTGAAAATTTAATTTTACTTCATTAGCAGATTGTGCTGTATTAAAGATAACTCTTGGCAAAGTTTCAGAACTGTTATAGTTACTGCATGATGACTGCAGAGAGAACAGTAAGCCTTCAGTTTATGATACTGTATGTTCTTTTCTGTAATATACAATTGCATTCACATATTTCTGATCTACAGTTTTTCATGCCATATTTTCAATGTGGAAAATACATGTCATAATATTAAAGATTGTTTCGTTAATTGGTTTTCCAGTCTACTCCTGATCTTGCACAAACACATAGATAAATGGATTCTGTGTTTGACCCTTTTAGAAGCAGTTGAGCCTTTTAGTTCCTTTCTGTACAAAAAAGATGTGGACAAGCTGAAGAGGGTCTAGAGAAGGGCCACAAAGATGGTCAAAGGACTGGGAAGCCATATGAAGAAAGTCTGAGATAACTGGATTGTTCAGCCTGGAGAAAAGGCTCAGAGGAGACCTTATCATCATTTTCCAGCATTTAAAGGGTGTCTACAAAGAAGATGGAGATTCCCTTTTTACAAGGAATCACATGTTAAAAGCAAGGGGTAATGGGCACAAGTTACTCCTGGGGAGATTCTGACTGGACACAAGAGGAAAAGTTTTGGCAATGAGAACAATTAGCCATTGGGATAGTCTCCCAAAGGAAGTGGTGGATTCCCCAGCACTGGACACTTTAAAGATTCAGCTGCACAGGGTGCTGGACATGTAGTCTAGGTCATGATTTGCCAAGAAAGGTTGGACCAGATGATCCTTGAAGTCCCTTCCAACCTTGTATTCTATGATTCTGATTTTCTCTCTGGCTCCGCATGAGATAAATATGCAAAACATGCTACAACATCAATTTCAATTGCAAAAAACACCTTTCTCAGGTTTTTAACTTGGATTTAATGAGCAGGTGACTCAAAATCACTGCCATCACCTGATGTGCAAGAGCTGTATGAAATAAGTTGCTGGTCTTGTGATGTGCTAGCCCTGATATAGAATCATAGAATAGTTATGGTTGGAAAGGACCTTAAGACCATTCAGTTCCAACACCCCTACCATGGGCAGGGATGACACACTCTAAATCATGTCACCCAAGACGCCATCCAGCCTGGCCTTGAACACCGCCAGGGATGGAGCATTTACAACTTATTTGCGCAATATGTTCCAGTGCCTCACCCCCCTCACTGTAAAGAACTTCTTCCTTACATCTAATCTAAACTTCGCCTGTTTAATCTTGAGCCTGTAACCCATTGTCCTATCACTACAGTCCCTAATGAAGAGTCCCTCTGCAGTGTCCTTGTGGGCCCCCTTCAGATACTGGAAGGCTGCTATGAGATCTCCACGCAGCCTTCTCTTTTCCAGACTGAGAGAACTTTCTCAGCATGTCTTCGCATGGGAGGTGCTCCAGCCCCTTTATCATCCTTGTGGCCTCCTCTAGACTTGCTCCAACAGTTCCATGTCCTTCTTATGTTAAGGACACCAGAACTGCACACAATACCAAGTGAGGTTTCAGAAAAGCAGAGTAGAGGGGCAGGATGATGTCCTTCGACCTGCTGGTCATGTTTCTTTTAATGCAGCCCATGATATGGTTGGCATGTATTGCTAGGATCCCCAAGCTAGCTTAAACAGGCTTGTTTTAGGACTAATTGTCATGTTTTCCCCAGTGAACTACAGAGGCTTCTCTACAGTAGGCTCTTTGCACTCTAAGAATAGGTTTTTCGCACTTGCACTTGGTGCAAAAGCACTTTTACTATGCTGACTAGCTTCAGGGAGAATGTTTCAGAGAGTGTTTGTGTGAGGCAAGCTCATTTGTTGAATTCTGAAGGAAAATATGAAAAATCTATCAGTGTTTGCAGCTTTGTTATTAGGAACATCCAAAATGTTAAGTAAGTAGGGATAGACGATTGCATCTGAACATTAGAAGATGCAGATGTGATTATTTAACTCAATTTTTGTTAAATTAAACTGGCTTGTGTATTACAGCTGAATTTTCTGTTTTTCATTTGGATTAATTCAATAGGCATTCCATTTTTAAGCTAAGCAGGCAAATGTCAGTCTCTCATAGGTTTTTCGTTTCTGTGCATGGAGAATGAAAGCTTTGCTGAGAAATGAGCCTGGGTTTTAAAAATACTTTTTGATGCTGTAAGGGTAGTTTAAATACATATAACTAATTCCCATATGTTATAGGGACATTACATAAGTATGCAACCAAATATTTTTAAATAACTGAGAACATTTACACTATGCTAAGTATATGTGGATGGTCACTGAGATTTTGGATATGGAAGATTCAAATAACTTATTTTTATACAAACAAACCAACCCTGTTCTAACAAAAGATACATTTACATTACAACTTACATTATTAATACAATTGAGAGAGTTAAAAGGAACACCCATTAGAGCTTGACATTACATATAAATATCATTGCATCACTTGAAAGGCTAATGTTATCGTCTCTAAATTTTGCGTATGTCTGAATGCTAACGTTAACTGATTTTCAACAAGATAGCACTGTCTCATAAATATACCAGTTTATTTAATTGTTGTTTAAAACCATTGCTGCCCAAAATCTGTAGTGGATTTTAAAATTTTATTTCTATGATTAAAGCAATAAAAAAGACACGAACAAAAAACAAAACAAAAAAAAAAAAAAAAAAAACCAACCAAAAAGCTACAAGCACCTTACCACCACTGCTACCTCCAGGGTAAATGTCTTCAGTTTTGAAGAGAAGGTATTATGAGCTTTTCAGTAGTCTGAACTCATCAGAGATTAACCATGTTTTTTGTTACTTTCTTTGTCTGTTCATAGGTGTTAGAAGAAAAGGTGTAGAGTAAGATATTTTTTCTTGTTATAAAATTCACACAGCACCTGATCTGCCAGACCAAGATCAGGAAAAAAAATTGAAAAATACACCTTTCATTTATTTCTTATTATTGCTACCCGAAATGATATGTGCTGTATTTGAAAACATATCATTAGAATTTCAGATACTGTTACAATCTTCCCAGAATCCTCTAGTGGTTTAAAAATAAGAAAGCATTTTGAGATACGGTCATGCTGGGTGTAATTGAAACATCTAGACTGATTTGCTATTGATAGGTTGTAAGTTGAAACGTATATGAGAGGAGGTACTAATGCTGATGTTGTTTTGAAGGGTGTAAGCCTTTCCAGGTTACAATGAAGAAAATGAAAGAACACACTGAAAGTTCTTCAAAGGCCCTTTCTGCTGCACTGTCAGCAGAACTCCCTCTTTTCTCAAAAGCAACAGAGCAGCTTCATTGCTAATATCTAGTTAGTGTTCTGTCCCATCAGTTATTTGTCATTGACCACATAAATCTCAGCTCTAAAACCTATCTGGCCATCCCCTGCATTTTTCTATTTTTTTTTTTTTCTTCCAGGCTCTTTTGCCTGCCTAACTGCTGTAGCGGTGTTTTTCTCCCCAAGGTAGAGCCTCTATTGCAAGTAAGGATTATGAAGATGAATTTCAACTGTGGAGCCAAGTATCCAGATCCTTGTAGATGCATTCCTCACAAATATTTCTCGGTGGTTGAAGTAGAGAAATACGAGACATGGAAAGTTCTGTTGTCTGCAATTGCTGCTGCTACTTCAAGATGGTATTGATGGCTCCTTCTGCAACTGAGATTCAAAGCTAAAACAGATACTGCAGTGAAAGTCAAGTAGCTGCCCGCAGGCTTGGTTATGACCTTGAAATGTAGCCATGGGTCATGAGAAAGCTGTTTGGTTGTTGAAGACATTTATTTTAACCCAGGACAAATATAAGTGTGGCAGTAGAAAAATAACCTTGGATACGGAAATACAGTTTCTGATATCAATTGGTAAGTCTTGATGCAGTTTTGATGCAGTGAGGGCAAGAGTACCAAATTAGATGTTCTTTAGCAAAAATGGCACTTATTCAGTGGGTTTAGGGGGAAAAAAAACCCAAAAAACTATATTCAGTGAAATTTTGGAAAAGTTAAGCTCTTTACTGGTGTAGTACCACACAAGTTTTGACTGGGCATTCATCCTTCAGCCACTGATAATTTGCTGTCTTTTAAATTTCATGTAATGTTGTTTTCTGCTATATTCTTCCAGAAATGACCAGTAACTGGATGTCAAGGTTTCTCTGCTTGCAGTTCCCTGGAAATCTGCAGAAGAACCTTGTCTATTGCTGGCAGCTCTGGTCTGGAAATTAATGAATTATGGTGGCTATTTAGAATGTAACATTCAGAACATGTTCTTCCACTGAGAAGAAAAGACTGAGAGAGGAAACTTGGCTCTGGCTAATGTGTTGTTATTTAAATAAGAAAATCTAAGCTGGAGAAATCTGAACTAGATGTAGAATGACAATCCCATCAGCTCACACCATTTGTCTCTATTTTTTTTCTTTAAATGATCTGGTGGACTGATCTGTGTAGGGAGAGAGAAATTCAATGCTGATACCTTTTTCTGTATTTCCTCAAGGAAAAACTGAGATCGTATTCTTTGATACTGAGAAAAAACTCCAGCCCTGTATTCAAATCCATCCTAAGTTGGTGTGAAAATACGTGAGTTTCAATTTAGTGCCTCAGATAATGCTTCCTCATCTGGAGGAACTGATCCTAGAAAAAATGTATTGCCAGCTACCTTGACCTGGGCAGCAGCACTCACCAGAGGCTGTTTTTGAAACTGTAATTCTCCTGGAAATACATTGAAAAGTGCATTGTCTTGTTTCACTGGTAAGCAGAGGCCATTTGCTGGAATATGTTTGTGCCTTTAAGTTTCCACATCCTCTCTTTAGGCAGTTAGTAATTTCTGGGCTGTAAGCATGGTTTGTACTAATGGAAACTAAACCGAAACTGAAGTGAGTCTTGCTATTTGGTATTAACTGCATTGGGTAGGTTGCTTTATTCTGTACACTTATTTGCTGGTATAATGCAATATTATCTATAAATATCCATGTAATAAATTGCCTGCATTGGAGAAAGAGAGAGGATAGCTGTCATGAGATACAGACACAAAGATTAGGAGGTATTCTCTTCAACTCTAGCAAAGACAATTGACTTGAGTACTAAGGACAGGGGTTACAGACCAAAAGTGTTGCTTTGAGAGTAAGCAGTGCTTGTGTCATTGGTGACAAAACAGAGTTTATATCCTTTCTTTTTTACATCATATTGAAAAAAAGCTAAAATTACTGTGAGGTAGGTTTCTTCCTGGTTTGTTCTTGTGTTCAAGAATCATGTTCTTTAAATGTATAATCATGATGAACCAGCTACCATTTTTTTTGTTAGACTTTTACCTCATGAAAAAGCAAGCTGTATACAGACTGTTCAGCAGAGAGATCAAGACAGTGCTTGTGGGGACTTAGCTTGTGTGGTATCATTTTAGGGAGTGTATAATCCTACTAAGATAAAAAAAGTTTCACAATGCTAAAATGTGAGAATTTGAGCAAGGTAAGCTTTTCAAGCTTACTAGGCTAGTATGAAAGAAAAAGACCAGAAAGACCATGGTGTTTAGCAGTCCCTGTGGAGGGGCAGCATTCATCCAGTGTAGAAATTTATAACAGGAAGATCAGTAACCTCTGTCTCCCAGCAGTGTTATAAGATATCAACACAGAGATACTATGACCTGGACCCATGGTTCCTTGGACTGCAGTTCATGGCTACTGTAATCAGGTTGGCAGGAGGAGGTGATGCGTGCTGAAGAAGCCCCCTGTTTAAACTGTCAGAAAGTGAAAAGCAATATGCCTTTTTTACTGATGGGTATTGTGGGAAAGCATCGGAGATGGAAGGCAGCTGCATGGAGTCCCCTGCGACAAGTTGCAGAAACTGCAGAAGGAAAGGGTGAATCGAGTCAGTTTGCAGAGGTGAAAGCCATCCAGCTGGCCTTGGACATTGCTGAACGAGAAAAATGGCCAGCACTTTATCTCTATACTGACTCGTGGATGGTGGCAAATGCCCTGTGGGGGTGGTTGCAGCAATGGAAGCAGAGCAACTGGCAACGCAGAGGTAAACCCATCTGGGCTGCTGCACTGTGGCAAGAGAGCGCTGCCCGGGTGCAGAACCTGGTGGTGAAGATACACCACATAGATGCTCATGTACCCAAGAGTCGGGCCACTGAGGAACACCAGAACAACCAACAAGTGGATAAAGCTGCTAAGATTGAGGTGGCTCAGACGGACTTAGATTGGCAACGTAAGGATGAATTATTTTTAGCCCAGAACCAGACAAGAACAGTAGTGATGAAATCAAAATTGGCTGCAGCATGCAACAGTCCAACACCACACATCATCTCTCCTGCCCTGAAAGACTGTTATAACAGATGGAGCCCAAAGTTACGGGCTGACTGAACTCAACAAAAATTTTTAGGGATGGTCCATAGACTAGAGGATTGACATCTGCACACACATCGGTCAAGAAACAAAAAAGGTGATGGCATACTGGTAAGTGTGGGATCAGAGCATGATGTAAACTGGGGTCAAGTTAATTTTCTTCCTAGCAGCTGGTGCAGTGCTGTGTTTTGTCTGTAGTCTGAGAATAATGCTGATAACACACCACCTTAGTTTTAGTTGTTGCTGAATAGCGCTTACCCTGATCAAGGACTTTTCAGTGTCTCATGCTCTACTAGTGAGGAGGAGCACAGGAAGATAGGAGTGAGCAGAGACAGGACACCTGACCCAAACTGGGCAAAGGGGTATTCTATACCACAGCACGTCACGCCCAGTATATAAACTGGGGGGAGTTACCAGGAAGGGACCAATCACTGCTCAGGTCAGGCTGGGCATCGGTCAGTGGGTGATCAGGGGGTGGCGTTGTGCATCACCTGTGTTTTCTGAATTTTCTCCTGTATTTGTTGTTCTCTATTATTAGTAGTAGTATTGTTATTGTTGCCATTATTTCTATTAGCATTATATTTTACTTTATTTTAATTATTAAACCATTCTTATCTCAACCCATGGGTTTTACATTCTTCCAATTCTCCCCATCCCACTGAGGGTGTAGGGGAGAAGGGTGGGAGTGAGCAAGTGGCAGTGTGGGATTTAGCTGCCAGCTGGGATTAAACCACAATGCTTCTACTGGACTTGATATTCTCAGAAACCTTCCTTTTCTCCTCTGCTCTACGTATTACCTGCTGCCACTACAGCACCTGCACACTCCCAAGTAACAGGCAATGAAACAAGGGCAAACGGCCTCAAGCTGCTCCAGGCGGGGGTTAGGTTGGATATTAGGAAAAATTTCTTCACCAAGAGGGTGGTCAGGCATCGGAACAGGCTGCCCGGGGAAGTGGTGGAATCACCGTTCCACAAACCATGTGGATGAGGCCCTCAGTGACATGGTTTAGTGGTGGACTTGGCAGTGCTGGGGTAATGGTTGGGCTTGATGATCTTAAAGGTCTTTTCCAAGCTAGCTGATTCTAGCAAGGACACATCGTGTCCTTGCTCTCTTCAGTATCAATCTGAAGTACCACTGGTACAGTCAGTAAATTTACTTACAGTTTATAATGTTATAAATGACAAAATGTAGTTATTCTCTATCTCCATGTTATTTATTTGAATTGTGGTAATTCAGGAAAAGCACAATTTAGTCATTCTTAGATTCTTAGAATTTTGGTTTTTTTAGACATATGACCTTGCAG
>NW_009932302.1:10946-15972 GCF_000696875.1 Nestor notabilis | reverse complement strand
CTACTTCTGGGAACATTGACTGTGCTCACACTATACTCATGAACATCATCCTCTGACCCTGTCAACCTTCGTACTTGAGGTGATAAAGCAACATCTGATTGGAATAACACATTTACTGATAAAAAACTGAATTCCTGTCTCTTGATTTCTTTATAAGATGCAGTTCAGTAAATGAAAGGACCAGTGTAATAACAAGGGCATTGAATTTTCATGTAGCAGGAATTACACTTCTTGGTGCTATGTATAATAAAGTTGCTTATAAAATGCTTAAATCCATCTTCATCTCTAGGCACTGTCTTCAGGAACAGAAAGTTTCAGTTCTACTTTTAAAGTTAACTATTAACATCTCTCTCTTCCACAATACTTCTGTCACACATGCTTTGGCAGGTTAATAAAGCCTTCGGTATTAAAACGGGTTCTTCATTGTTCATTCATGAATTCTGACATCTCACATTCCTACACTAGTAGTCTTTTGAGGGGATGAAGGCATGGACCCAAAGCATCTTCATGCAGTGAATCGCTTTATTGTCTACTGCTCTAACTTTTTATACCATTCTAACAACAGTTCTTTTTAGCCTATTGCTCTAGCTTTTATACCATTCTATTTGTAGCCTATCATGTTTAGTTCCCAACTTATAGTTTGTTTGTTAACACTGCTTGCTTTCTCACAGCCAGTCCCAGAGTAGCCAGTCTCTTATCTTTATGCTCTCTCCTCCTCAGCCAGGTGTCTTGGTATCTTATGCTCTCTCCTCTTCAGCCAGCTGGGTTGCTCTGCTTGATTGTACTTTGTTTCTTCTTTAACTCTTTCTTCTCCAGCCAAGCAGTTACTTCTTTTTGGCAATAATCAAATACTTTCCATTGTCTCCCACAGTCTTTGACACCAAAAATATAGCACTGCTATTGGTAGCCTTCTAAAGATGTGAAAGATGGTGCAGCATCATTACACTATGCACAAATTGGAAAAAAATACTGTGTTCCTGGCTAGGGAAACACTGAGATTTTGATTACATGTGAGCAAAAATCATGACTGAAGTATTACATTATTATGCATGCAGTAAAAGGTCACAATGTAGTGTGTTTTTTCTATACATAATAATAATAATTAAATATTATTCTATAAGTTTATACATACACACCTTAATAGGTAAATGTATAAATGCAACATTATGGGGGAAAAAAGTATTTAATACACTGAGAGTATATTTCAGATGCATGCATCTAGTTCACCAAAAGGAGGTGTGTGGTAAAAGCCAGGCCTTGAGTACTAAAATTTCTTTCCAATGTAATTTATTCCAGTGTTATTAAGCGCCCTTAAGGTCCTTATCTCCTCTTTTATATTAACTGTGATATGCAACTGAACTGTTTATTAAAATCCAGTAGCTAATATTTCTGGGGATATTTCTGCATTGTTTTCTCTGTATAATCCGATTACAGCCTTGGAAAGTCTAATCCAGTTATTTCAGCAAGATCTTTGCAGCTGGAAAAGCCCTTTATTAGCTTTGGTTGCTCTTGACCTTAGCTTCACTGAGTTTAGTACACTAGCCTGCCTCTGTGGCTCAAGGCTGGATAGTGTGAGTCAGTGAATATTTACCACAGATCAGCTGTAGTACTGTTTTATTAAAAACAAGAGAATTTGAAATCTCATTGGTGGAGGTGGCCCAAGTAATTTAACCATTTACTGATGGTATCAGACAAAGCTGTTTTCCCACATGCATCGTTGACTTCAGAGTCCTCTTTTTCAGATGCATGATATGTCACTAGACTGTATTACCTCTACTTTAGATGAGCATTATGCAGATAGAAATATGTATTCTTGAACTGAAGATTTTGTTTATGTGTGGAAGATAGTGGTCATCACTATCTAACTTGCATGTACATACAATAGATTATTTTTTAAAGCACATTAATTTTGGAATAACATTTTAGTTTGAAATCTGTTTAGCTAGAAAGTTATTAAATGTGTGGATTTCTGTGACTTTGGATGAAATGCTGTTCTGTTGACAGACAGGGTACTCCACAAAGTGACCACACATTAGCTGTATAATATGCAGAGTTTAATAAACAAGCACACTAAAGCCAATAAGCCCACTAAAGCAAGCACACTAACGTGAATTAGGTGAATATCTCTCTCTATATAGTGAATAATTACAATAAAGCAAATCAGAGATATCCTTATATAAGTAAAATACTGAAGAAAGTTATCAATGCATTAAATCATTATTGCATAGAGAGAACAGAGATTAAGAAGAAATACATCACCAGTTACCACTGAATCATCATCCAGGCCCACACTTCCAGCAGGGAAGACCCACTGCAGCCAATGTCAGGAGTCTCAGGTAATTGGGAAACTTTCTATGTGGTGCGTCCACCCATAGGTGAGGCTTCTCTCATGGCCACAAGAGGGTCCCGATTTTATACGCTTACCAAAACAACCGTCTTTATTCCATATCTGTAATCATTTACTCATGGGACCATGCAGTTTCTCATGATCTCACCGTTGTCCACTCCAAGAATGTTGGCCAGGTGCCCCAATGTGTATGAAGGTCATAGAACAGCTGCATACCTGTGTTTTCCTGCCTCTTTCCAATAGTTGCAATGGTCATAAACATATATACTCTGCTGAATACACTGTGGAAAACAACATCCTTTGTTATGTCTCAGTCATGAGAGGGAATCAGCTCTCAGCTAGGTTCCCATCCATTACACATGCTCTGCATGTGTAACTAGCAAAATTTGTATTAATGCTGGTTCATGTCAATGGGTGGTTTATACCTGATTTGCTTTAAATCTGATTCCATGATATCTGGTACATATCTTCTGTTTGTACTCACACACAGACACAAGGAAAAAAGCCCCAAACTCCCTCATTCTTGATCTCTTCCTACATTTCAGCGTAAATTCTCAAACAGTGTGGAGTAATCATAGAATCATAGAATAGTTAGGGTTGTAAAGGACCTTAAGATCATCTACTAATATCTTTTATTGACCTTTTCAGAAACCGATTTCCTTCCTTCTCTGGGGATCTAATATTTAGAACATAGCATTTTCTTCATGCAAGTTAGGGACAAAGGTTATACAGCTGGCCTTGTGCCTGAAAGGTATTCCTGTTTGTTTTCCAAGATGTTTACCATTGTATGTTAATGATTTTATATGCAAAGTATACTTCCAGGTGTCTCTATCCCTCAAGCAAGGGGTACTGTGTTTGGTTTGGGCCTATAAAAAAAAAAAAAAAAAAAAAGATTCAATCAAGTTTCATTGCTGAATATCCAAAATCCTTAGCCTTAGTGCCTCTATCCCTCCAGCTCATAAGCTCCAATGTAGCTATGCTACCTTCATACTGACTAAGTATATCTCTTTACAGAACCCATTGCTGATGTCTCCTCTGATTTTAACACTGGAGAATTTTACTTTTGGGGTGTGAAACTTCAGCAAGAGAAAGAAGCATACAAGTTGCTGCCATAAGCATTGTCAACATAGAAGAGAAGACATTCCTTATTCTTGTAAATCACCGTGCTTCCATGCGTGAATGTTATGGAAAAGTGAAACACTGCTCCAGGTTTCATTGTCTCTGATAGGAATGAGAATTCCAATAATAATGAAGTCCATCGGAAACTTTTCTTTCCCCACCAATATGCCCTAAAAAGGAGAATTTCTTGAGGAAGAACAATAGGGGAACAACTGCAGTGCAGCAGTCAAGGAAAATCCTGGTGCATCTTTTAGAACAGGATGGTGATGCAGGAGGTGGGTCATGCCAGTTTATCCATGTCACTGTTAGAAAAGGACATAACCGTGTCTTATCTCTAAACCACTTTAGTTTAATGTATTTATAACCTGAGCCTGACCTGTGTCTCATGTTTTTCATGTTGAATCACTGACTTCATAAAATATTCACAATAACAGTCAGAAATCTCACATTCCTGTTTCGATGATCTCATTTAATGAAATTTTATCGAACAGTTTTACAATCACAAAAACAACGTTCAATGCAAAGCTGGAAACATTTTTACTGTGATACTATCTGTTTCCATGGTTCTCATTTATGCTCTCTGCAAATCTATTCAGGCTTCTCTTGGCACTGAAGTAATTTCATAAAATGTAGTATATTTGATGGTTTATCTGTCAGTTGGAGAAGGGTTTTGGTTAGACAGCTGTAACTAGTACATCAGGGCTCTGATGGCCAAAATCTGTCTTGCTGTTTGAGGGGGAGTAGCTGAAAAATATCAAAGAATAAACTTTATGTCGTACTGTGGTGTGGGCATGCTACTTCTTACATAATGGGATAAACAAGCCTGGTCTTCAGATAATCTTGTTTTATTCTGAATGCACAAGTTTAATGCCTATTACCTGGCTGTCCCCATGGAAGGCTGCATGCAGCTGAAGAGCTGATTCAAGTTAGGGGGATCTTTTTCCCCATGAGAAACAACATATTTCAACCACAATTTTTCAGGTTTCTGTAGGAACTTGTCTTCATGGGAACCACACAATGGTGTCCATTCAATGCTTGGAACATTTTTTTCTTTTTGAATTTTAGTTGCCAGGAAAGTTCTAACTCTTCTTTTTGATATTTAAAAGCACCACTTTATTCACACAGCCATTAGATCCTTCCATCATCATCGGCCTGATTCAGCATAATTTGAATTGGCTTGCACCATGGAACAGTATAATCATGAAGATGGAAAGGTAGCCCTTTGGGATTCTCCAAGATCCTAATGATTTATTTTATAACCATTATTCCATGTGAATCTGGAGATGTGTTCATTAAGTAATTCTGTTTCATGGGGATTGGCTGTTATTTGTACAGAAATAGGGTTCTTGGGAGAATGTTCATTTTCATTGTTTCTATTCTAACTACAAAGATAAGCACAGACAATCCCATCTATTTAATCCATCTCTTACTTTATTGAAATAATTTGCTGTAATTTTCTCTAAATGATCCTTTGAAAGCAGGTGTTGTATATGCTTTTGGGTACTAGTGTCTCTCAGTTCTGAGGAAATTTATTCACAAACGTATTCACTACTTCTAGTG
>NW_009932302.1:0-10915 GCF_000696875.1 Nestor notabilis | reverse complement strand
GCAGGAATAAAGCTGCAGGCATGCAGTGGGTCTTGAGTGAGAGGAAGATGATGAGCAGTGGTACTCAGTGTACCCTGTTCTTTTACGTAACATGTTCTTTGACATGGACATCTTCCATCACCTCCACAAAAAGGAGAAGGCAGAACAAGCATCAATGCTGTGCAGGTGCTGTTGCACTGTCTGTACTTGTGAGGAGGTAGGTGGAATTTGATCTTGCCCCTCCTCCACTCCCTGTATCTAATTCAAAGCATTTAGATAATTTTATATTTTCACTTCTTCACATATTGCCCAAAGTAATTATACTAAAATTGCAACAAAGAGGGAGGAGGATAAAAAGCAAACCTATCATGTGCCTGTACTTAATCTTAAGCACCTCAGATTGAATCCACTGGTCCTAAAATAAACTTTCTAGTAATGACATTTGGCTTTCAACCAAAGTCAGTGTTTTTCTTTTGCCTGAAATAAACAAAGATTAATTTATTTGATCAAAGTTCTTTGGTGCCCTTGTCTGGAAGAATACCAAATGTGTTTAGGTTTTTTTTTTCCTGCCAATAACTTCCACAAGACAGGATATTTTTGAGGGCAAGGAGGTAAACTGACTAATGTTATGCCACAGAAGATGGCATAATCTGTGAGGTCTTCCCTGGCCAAAGGCCATGAAATCTGGGAACTGTCTCAGGGTGTAGTTGAATTTCATGCCCTGTAGTAATTTTCTTTCACAAAACAGCCTGAAGCCTGTGCTGTCTCCTGCTCCCTCATACTTCTAATTGTGCTACCTTGACAAAGGTGGCATGGGTGCTTGCCATATTAGGAAAACATTTTAGCATCCTTTTTCTGCTGTACACCCTGATGAGGCCATTCTGATGTACAGTCTCTGCAGTACCACTGGGTATTGCAGCTTCAAGGAGCCACTTGAACTGTAGGCAACTCAGTATTATGAAACTTGTAGGTTTGCTTTCTTCCTTGGTTTTTAGGATCTCTTGTATCTCAGGGTTAATGTTTCATGGATTTTTTGATAGAGAGGAAAAGAAAAATTCTAACTGTATGTCATAAGTTTATTATTATTTTTGCTATACTTCATTATTATTTTTGTTATAACTGATAAGCACATGCTATCCTGCCCCTCCATCCTTTCAGTACTTATCGTTTGTCTGAAAAAGTCATGCTCTTCAGTTGTAGATTCCTTTGGCTTGGAATCGATGAGCAGCTGGCCAGCTGTAGTGTGAGAGGTGATACCACTTATAGCACATTACTTGCAGCAGCAATGTTTCCCTTTAGGTCTCTTTCAGACTGAAAGGAGACAGTGTATATGAGTAACTAAAGCAGCCACCTGCCATTGCAATGTGGAGGACAACTGCACCAATTTCAAAGAGAACAAGAAAGGTGATATTCTAACACAATGAATGAAACTGGTTTTTAACAGTTTTGTTTTCATGTTGTTATGACTGACTTAGATGGCATTCCAAATCCATACCTGGAAATATGACTTCTTTGGCTGGTTGGGCTTCCATGTGTTTATCTGAGTAGTATCTCATGTGTACTTTCTACGTATAACTAAAAGTGGTCTCAGCAGTTGTCTTAGTTCTTTGTGTTTTCCATCATTATCAATAAAAGCATTAATTATGATTCTGATCCCCTTTGTTGCAAATATAAATAAAATCTGACAAAATTGTAAGTAAATCCTTTAGTGCTGGAAGCTGATACAATAGGGCAAAAATACTTTTATGCATGAAAAATCTCATTAGGCAGCTTCATGAAAATAAAAGAAATTTGCATTAGAGCCCATGATGTATGCATTTCATCACTTTGTGATTGCAACCACTCAGCTTCGTCTGTTCATGCTGCTTATGTCAGCCATGTTCTCCTTTACAGGATCTGTGTTAATCTGTCTAGACAACAGGAAGGTCAATGGCATCTGAGGAAAAAACGCCCTGCTTTCCTCATATGTGATCAGAAACTTAATAGAGATAGCTGAAACAGCATAATTTTCTGAACTGTTTTTTGCCTGATGTGTAGCAGTGTCCCCTAGAGGCTACAAGGACAAAAAAGGGAAGACTTAGAAAGGTCATTTAGGACTCATAAAAAACATTAACTAAAGTGCATGAAGCATTGCTTATACCTAAATTGTATTTCAGAGAATAAGCAAACACACAATCCCTTTAAGATGCAATTGCAGAGCATTGGCTCCTCTTCTCAGAACACTTCAGTTTCTAATTTTAACAGCAGAGAATGTCCTCAAGGTATGAAGGGGAGATAATCAAATGAAGTGGGGGATTTGAAAAGGCCAGAAGCAGCATTTGCTAATTCCCCTACACTAAATGTGGAGAAGCCTTTGTGACTCCTCCAGCTTTGTGAAAGTACAAATATTCCTTTTGGGCCAGAGATATGTCATTTTAATTAGTAACTTACTGTCACTAAGGATGTCTAATCACTGCATTTTCTGTGCTTGATTCTGAAAGTTTCAACATCAATGAACCCTCAAAATGTTTGATAATTTTTGTCTGCAAAAATGTTATCTTGCTGTAAAGAGGCATGTCATCTCCTGCTTAAGCCATACTAGGAATTTACCAGTTTTACATTTTTACAATATGCCAGTTAAAATTAATACTATATAAAGGAATACTTGTGTCCCCTGTAATCAGTTATACATATATGTACGCAATTAGCTCACTAATAAAAATCTTCAATTTTTAATGAAGTAGAAGTTAGTAATATCAGTAAATAGATGTATATTTTATACTTAAGAATTGAATCATTCTTTTTTAATAATAAATAAGCATTGTATTCACATGTGCACATTCAGTGGTAACACAGTGTGATATCAGAAAGGGAGAAAACTATCTTACTCATGACTGACTCTCAACCAAGCACAGAATAGCTTATTGTGAGTCAGAAACTAGAGCCTCCACCTGTTCTTTCCACTTGCAAGGACAGACATCTGAGATGCTTCTGCAGATGTTCTTGAAACACTGTAGTTAACAGGATAGTGTTTTAACATAAATTGAAGCCAGTGATTCTTCATCCTAAAACGATGCAGTGCAGCTTTCTCCAGTTCCTCAACTGGGTCATTAGTGGCTCAGCAGTCTGTGTGTGGTGGCTGATACAGGTCACTATGGCAACAACCTGAGCATGCATACGAAATCCTGGCATCTCTGAGACATGCTCTAGTCACACTATGTAATGTTACAGCTAAAATCTGAGGAAACATGTAAGGCAAACGTCAAGACTTGTTTGGGTTTTTTTGTCTCTTCTGCAGCAGCTCAGAACCCCTCTAGATTTGCAAAAATAATTAGAACAGTGATAGGTTGAAGTTCATTTACAATATCTCTATCAATTTTAATATCTCTTTATCCTAACTGGAATACCTTTTGGATTTCAGTATCTCCTCCTTCTTAATGATAAGTCTTTATTAAAATCATGCAGCTCCCTCTCTGCTTGGCCCATGAGCACATCCTGCTGCTGGGTTTGTCTTTTGTTTTGCGTATGGTTAGAAGAGATAATCTCTTTTCTATTAACACCTCCTTTAGGTCTGCTGGGAAATCATCTAACTAGCTATTATCCATAGAAGTCCTTGGTGAATTAGCTATTAATGTGTGAGTGAAGACAGTTCTGTTATGTGGCAAAATCTAGAAATCAACTAATGGGGTGCAGTCTGTTCTTGAAATAAATTTCTATACATACAGTCAAAAAAAACCCCAGAGCTCTATTAATACATTTTTAGAATTTCACATTTTGTATTATTTACTTGTTTGGTAAGCCAATTCCTCCACCATATCCAAATAACCAGATCAGATGAAGAAAACATGTCAGTAATTTAACATCCTTAATTAAGAAGCACTAGACTGAGTTCGTGATATGTTGTCACATGATTTGGGCCAGAAATTGCACATTCATCAGCTAGTTGAAAGTTATAACCAATTGTAAGAGCGATTTAAAATTTGGAGTCTGAATTCAGCTCATTCTGTGTGCATGGATATTTTCACTTGAAAACAACCACTATATTATACACTGTAAGGGTATTAGAAACTAACTATGCATTCTGCAAAATGCAGTTGAAAATCTGTAAGGGCTCCATAGCTTTTTGTCAGACATGCTTCATAGGTTTGTTTTCCACATGTTCAGGGTGGTAAGGACCGGAAAGGTCAAGTAAATGCACCTTATGATTCCATTAGCTCTATTATTTTTCCCCACTTTGCATAAACACAGATTTTATGTTTTGACAGGAAAAAAAAGCAAACAAAAAACAACTCATAAACCTGTCTTTTCTGACAAAATACTTTTTTATTTTTTTTGGTTATTTGCAATGTAAAGCCGTAACAATCATTCAGCCAGAGCCAGCTCAGTATCAAAGGCTCATTAAAAGCTTGAGGTATGAAGAGTGTCCCGTGTGAGACTGAGTTCTTGCTGAGAAAAAACTAGACTAGCTCCTAATAGTTCTGCTTTGAGGTCAGATGTTTCTCTTTTACTTAATGTGCCTTGTAGCTTCTTGGAGCTCACGGGGACTTCAATTTGTGTTCCTTTTCTGAAGCCATGATTGTCACACTTGCAGCACGTACAGCCACAGCAGACAGCATCAGCCTAACATTTAGAAAGCAGTACAAAGATACATATTAATCTTTCATTTGCTTAGTCATCATCACTTCATAAAACCATAGAATAACTTTGGGTTGTAAGGGACCTTTAAGATCATCTAGTTCCAAGCATCCTGCGATGGGCAGGGACACCTTCCACTAGACTCCTCACACCTCCCCAGGCAGAGCTCTGTGCACCCCACCTGGTCCTTGATATAGAGGGTGACACCTCCTCATTGTCTTCCCAGCCTGTTCTTCCTGAAAAGCCCATACCCTTCCATTCCACCATCCCAGTCACAGGGGCCATCCTACCATGTCTCTATGATGCCAATAAGATTGCAGCCCCACAGGCGTGTGCACACCTCTAACTCCTTCTTTATTCCCCATGCTATATGCATTTGTGTAGAGGAATTTAAGCTGGGGCACTGATGAAGCTGACTTACTGGCTAACATTGCAGGAATTCCTTTGTGCAGCCCTTCAGCTGCTCTCCTGCTGACCTGCGATCTCTCTCCAGGGGCTGGGTGTCTGTTGCTTGCTTGACATCAAAACAGTGGGACTGGGATGTATTGATGTTCCATTCACCTCCCATTAGTGCAGCAGGCCCTAGCAGACATGACCTGAGTTTACCACCACAGTATTTTCTCCCATCAGAAAAATATGACTACAAAAGTTGCAATTGTTTGGCTTATACAGTTGCAAATACAGTTCTTAACTATTTCTGGTAGTAACAAGCTTCACATCCAAACATCCTTATTTTCTATGAGGAAGAGCTTGTATGAATGTCAAGACAGTATCTCCATGACCATTGCAGAAGGGGAAGTTGAAACTAACATTTTTTTTCCAAAATTTTCCTTCCATTATAATGCTTCTCCCTGGTTTCTCTGGGAAATGGCCACCTTTGTGTAATTCAGCTTGCAGCCACTGACCATGCCTTCTTCAGCTCTGGGAACATATCACACACAAAGATAAAAGAGACATATATTGAAGCTGAGCAAATGAAAAAGAGCAGAAAGATTAGTTCAGTTACTAGGATCTTCATCTGACCACAGGACAGAAGGATTTAGCAGAAAACTTTGTGGACTCCTAAGATCAGATAAGGTGGAATGAGAACATTTTTTGATGTTAAACTGTTATTCAGATATTATTTTAACTAACATTGGAAAATATTCCAATATAAATGTTTTCAAGTATCCATGGACACATCAGGCCACATTTGAAGTTTAACACTCCAAAACTAGAAAACACTCAAGAATAGGATAATACTGTATTTGAGAGTGTGTTAATATAGAGTGCTGTAGGTATTGGGCTGTGCATAGGTCCCAAGACTGATCTTCTCATTCATGCTGTTTCAATGTAAAAGGAATGATCCAGGGACTTTTGTCTTGTAGGTGTAATCTCCAAATGGGTAACTAAGAGATTGTGTGAGCATTTCTATTCCTTTTCGGATTAAACATATAACACTGGTGCTTTCAATGTGAGAAGGAATGTCAGCCAGCTGTCACCTAAGACTAGTGACACAACTGTACACGTGCTCCTCCCCTATTCCTCTTTACAATAGTGTTGGGAAAAGCATTTTAGCTACTAGCTTGTGGTCATCCATGTATTCAAGCACTGGTCTTGGCTGAAGCTGGCAACCTGGACCTGTCACATCCTAGGTGAGACCAGTGATTCCGTGTCTCTCCTGCCAGGAAAGAAGGCACAGAAGCTGCAATCCCTCATATCCCATTGTATGTGAATGCTTCTTCTCTCCTCGGTCTCTGTAAAGAGATAACAATTCAGCTTAAAGTATTGGTGGTTTGGACTAAGGAGGAGGGAAGCACTCAGTCTTGCTAAGGCGTAGTGATTAAGAGCAGCAAAGTTGTGCACTCCAGTGTTACTTGTAACACAAAATACTTCTTATTTGAAGTTAACATGTCTGGATTTGTACTGAAAGGGAGAGGAGCAGAAGGAGCAACGCTCACAGTTGGGATCAGCTGAGAAGCAGTTTAAGAAACTACTACCCTCAGCTGCAGCTAGTTGCTGCCTGCATTCTGACATTGCTTACTGAATGCCGCAGCATGAATTGGTTTTAACAGCTGTTCGCGCCTCAAGTGTGAGAGCACATTTGGTACACTCACAGGCATACTGTGAATAAGCTGCAGATCGTGACCTCAGCTGCTTTCCTGTGCAGGCGTAGCTCCGGATTGTCTGTATCACAGCCTTCTACAGCATGCAATGCTACTCACAACCAACTGTCTTGCCACTCAAGCATGTGCCTGCTGGGTATTGCTGATTCAGCTACCAGCCTTGATTCCTAGGAGAAAAGCAAAAGGAGGATAGAAGACATAAAATGATAAAATTGGAAGGGTCTGAGGAGGAAGTAGGTCAATAAGCAAACACATTCTTCATTGGGTGGCCTGTAGCAGACCCCAGTGTAATGTCCCCTGTCCCTGCCCTCCCTTTAATCCTGACCCATAAGCTCTCAGTGGGCTCCTCAACCATGCCCAGGCAGAGCTCTGTGCACTCCAGCTGGTCACTGATGTAAAGGTGGCACTCCCTCCTCATCTCTCCAGCCTGGTCTTTCCTGAAGAGCTCTGTTCTTCCATTCCAACACTCCAGAAGCAGAAGCCATCCTGCCATGTCTCTGTGATGCTAATATATAGTAGTCCCCGAAAGCATGCACACACCTGTAACTCCTGTTGCTTGTTTCCTACCTACATTAACGTAGAGGCATTTCAGATGGGCCCCTGATGATGCTGGATCATTGGCTGCTGTAGTTGGGAGTCCTTTGTGTTGCACACATTACCATGTCATGTTGAGCTTCTCTTCAACCAACAACACTAAAGTCTTTCTCTTCAGGGCCTCTCTCAATCCATCCTCCACCCAGCATATATTTGCACTTAAGATTGGCCCAGCCCATGTGCAGGACCCTGCACTTGGACTTATTGAACTTCAGGAGGTTCATATGAGCCCACATCTCAAGCTTGTCAAGGTTCCTCTGGATAGCATCCCAGCCCTCTGGCATGTCAACTGTGCCACACAGCTTGTGTGATAAACTTCTTAGAAATGTGCTTACACTTTCCACTCAGCTACACAAGAAAAACTGATTTCAGCTATGTCACAGTATCACAATGACAGAACCAGTCTAATAGTATAGCTGAGCTGGCTGTTAATATGCTACTGAGGGAAGTTGCAAAAGGGAAACAAAATGTATGACCATTAATTCATGCCTGAATTAATGTATAGTTTCACAGTAAGTCTTACTGTGTCTTGTCATAGTGCTTGATGTGAAGATGTGGCCTATGATCCCAAAACTATCACAGTCAGCAGTGATGAGAGAAATAATCATGAAAAACTGAATCAGTCAAGAGTCAGAATCTGCAAAAACTGAAGCCTCTGAGAACTAAACACTTGAAAGTTTAAAGATTAGTCTAATTCTATATGTTGATTAGTAGCAAATTTTACGTATCAAACAAGCACATCTACATTCAAATGCCACAGAGGATTAATATTCAAGAATATTCTTTCAATACTGAAGCACAGACAGAAGAGGTTCCAAAGGATCCACAAAGGTGGTCATAGGCTGGAGAACCTGCCCTACAAGAAAAGACTGAAGGAGTTAGGTCCTTTCTCACTAGAGAAGAGAAGACTTGGGGAGTACCTTATCACTGTACTCCAATACTTAATGGATGGCTACATAGAGGGCAGAGGCTCTCCCTTCACATGGACTCACATGCAGAAGACAAGGGGCAACAGGTACAGTTTGCATCAGGATAGGCTTCAACTCAATATAAGAAAGAAATTTTTTATGGTAAGAATAATTATGCACCAGCACAAGTATAAATAAGACAACAGGCAATGAAAGGCATAAAAGAAAAATCCTTTTAAAGAAAAAATGAAAATTAATTTGGTTCAAAGCTAGTTATGGTGCATCTTGTAACATTAAACAAAATTTAAATGTAATGATAGAATCAGAATTATATGTGCATATTATGATAATAATATTTAATTTTGCTACCTTGTATAAATATGACAGAAGGCAAGTGAAGAGTCATAGTTTTTCAGTGGAGGTAAATATCAGGTTTAGAATGTAAAGCAGGTTCATAGATCACTGAATCAGGAATGGTATCCCAGAACAAGGGGAATAAAAGCTTCAATGTGACATTGCCTGTACTTGTGCCTGCTTTTAATGTTTGAATGTTGACTAAGAAATCTTTTTTTTACAGGTCATGGCTCAATCACCATGTGAAATTCTCACTTTTTATTGAAAAGCTGAATTAGGAGTCTAGTTTACTTTATTAATAGAAAATGACAACTGTAGAACCAATAATTGTGCCATAACAGACAAATGCAGAGAATGCAGGGAGATAACGTTATTACTAAGTGCAGGAAACTTACGCAAAATAAAAATGTGATTTTGAAGGCTATAATCTAGTACTGAGTGTTTTTCATATATCCAAGGTAAGGTATGCTAACTATTTTCTATCCTGAGGCTCCTGGTCTAAGTAGCAGGAACTTCTAGAAGAGATAACATCACATAACCTCTCTTCTCTTTACCTACATAACTTATTTAATAAAGATGTTAGTTTTAAAATAAGTAATACATTTTAACATGCTTATTATCTATTTTTATGTACTTGTAAAATGGCTCAAGACATATTGTTGAAAATATGCCCAAGCAAGCAACAGTTGCTTGATGGTAACTTTCTTCCGTATTTTTAAAAAGCCTGAGGGCCTTCTTAGCAAAGTTCTTTTTTTATTATTATTTTTTAAGAAAATGGTGTATGTCTTTATATTGGCAAGCTATCTAGCTTGCTGCAATTCACCCCCAAGCGTAGCAAAAATTCTACATTTTCATCAAACGGAGCTTGACGCTATGAATAGCTCTTGTGCTGGTTCTTCATATGAGGGGGAGTATTATTGTATCCACAGATGATGACTTTAAGTGTGTAAGTATTCTTAACTGCTGAAAATTCTTAACTGTCTTGTCTAGGACAGAAGCTGTTTTGTGGTTCTTTGTAGGGAGAGTTCTGACATTGTTCCAGGTGATGATACAATCACTCTCTCCCAGTTTCTTCAAAACCTGCTTCTTTGATATCTTTGGACTCAAATTAGGGACTATGTCTGGCTAACAGTGTATTTGAATCTTTTTCTCACTGCAAACCAGTATTTCATGCTTAGCAAATTGGATACAGGGCTATTCTTCCAGTTATTTTCTGCTGTATGAGTATTGGGCCGACAACAGTCTTAGTGACAAAGACTTGGTGTTTTATCAGAGCTCAAGATTAATCACAGTCTACAAGCTGGGGCAATTCCACTGTGGCTTCATTTCTTGGCAGAAGCCAGGTTCACCAAATACTGGATCACATTCCAGCTGATTAGACAACACTTGGCTGTTGGCTACAGAAATTAAAACATCTGTCTAGTGTAAACTGTGTAGACAATCATTTTGCCCCATTGATGACTTCTTATGTGCTGCTTTGGTCTGCACAAATCATGAAAGCATCCAAACATCACACCCCCATGATGTTATCTGACAGAGGGAAAGAATGTCTGAGCCCTTCACATCTAAAACCCAACATATTTCTGGTAAATAGTTAAATTTTCAAGAGATAGTTCTAAGCATAGGCCAGAAACACGTGATCCTTTTCTTTGCTTGTCAGATAGAATATAGATAAACACCTTGTAGAAATAGAAAATGTTGACCATTAGATGAATTTTTATCTGTCATATCGATATAAATCCTGAATTTTTTTATATTTGCTATTTATTTCTATTTTATGATTATAAATTTTCATATTGATGTTCATACATTTTGCAATTGATGCTTGTTGGGGGTACACAAAACATAAATGAGAGTAAATTTGCATAGGATAATCATGCCACTTCAATATTTCAAAATCTGAGTTACACATAAATTGCTCCCATCCTTTATGGTGTCTGACTAGTCATCTTGCAACATTTAAATTAAATGACATTGCCATTTTAAAATATGTGCCATGTGAGATAACTGGTACATGTTTGATCAAAGTTCTGACTTTGCTAAAGCGAAAACCGCGTCTTTCAATATTGTGCAAGGGAAAACAATAAGTAACTTTAACACAATCTTTTGGGTCTGTTTTTTATGTCATGTTCTCTGGTCTCATTATTATTACTATTTTTTAGCACACTGCATCCAGTAAAAAAAAAAAAAAATCCGTCAAAATCTTTCCCGGAAACCATGCTGAGGCACATCAAAAACAGTGACGTGGTTGGTGACAGCCAGCATGGTTTCACTAAGGGGAAATCCTGCCTGACCAATGTGGTGGCCTTCTATGAGGGGGCTACAGAACCGATGGACAGAGGCAGAGCAGTTGACGTCATC
>NW_009932301.1:569-1552 GCF_000696875.1 Nestor notabilis | reverse complement strand
TTCCCCGGGCCTTCCATATTCCCCTTCTTGAAAATAAGGGTTATATTACCCTTCTTCCAGTCATCAGGAACTTCACCTGACTGCCATGGTTTTTCAAATATGATGGGCAGTGACTTAGCAGCTTCGTTCGCCAGCTCCTTCAGGACCTGTGGATGGATTTCATCAGGTCCCAAGGACTTGTGCACATTCAGGTTTTTAAGGTGGTCTCGAACCTCATCCTCTCCTACAGTGGGCCTAAGGTCGTCATTCTCACAGTCCCTGTGTTTGCCTTTCAAGACCTGGGCAGCATGATCAGAGCATTTGCCAGTGAAGACTGAGGCAAAGAAGTCACTGAGAGCCTCAACCTTCTCCAAATCTAGGTCAGCCAGTTCTCCTGATAGCCTCCAGAGAGGGCCCACATTATCTCTAGTCTGTCTTTTGTTAGTGACATATCTATAGAAGCCTTTCCTATTATCTTTCACATCCCTTGCCAGATTTAATTCTCACTGGGCCTTAGCTTTCCTGACCTGGTCCCTGGCTTCCTGAACAACGTTCCTGTAATCTTCCCAGGTTGCCTATCCTTGCTTCCACTGTCTGTAAGCTTCTTTTTTCCCTCTAAGTTTCCTCAGCAGCTCCTTATCCATCCATGGAGGTCTACTGGCCCTCCTGCCACATTTCCTTCTAGTTGGAACACAACACTCCTGAGCTTGGAGCAGGTGATCCTTGAATATCAACCAGCAGCATTGGGTCCTGCTGCCCTCTAGGGCTTTATCCCATGGAACTTTACTAAGCAAGTTCCTGAAGAGGCCAAAGTCTGCTCTCTCAAAGTCCAGGGCAGTGAGCTTGCTGCATGCCCTTCTCACTGTCCTAAGGAGCTTGAACTCAACCATCTTGATTGCTACAGCCAAGGCTGGCCTGGAGGTCACATTCCCAACCAGCCCCTCTCTGCTGGTGAGCACGAGGTCAAGCATGGCACCTCTCCTTGTCGGCTCCTCTATTACTTT
>NW_009932301.1:0-504 GCF_000696875.1 Nestor notabilis | reverse complement strand
TCCCTCCAACAGATATCAGGATGGTTGAAGTCCCCCATGAGGACAAGGGCCTGTGAGTGTGGGGCTGCTCCTGCCTGTCTGTAGAGCGCTTCATCCACAGATGAAGCCTGGTCAGGTGGCCTGTAACAGATCCCCAGTGTAATGTCCCCCATTGCTGTTTTCCCTTTGACTCTGACCCACAAACTCTCTGTTGGCTCACCTCCTGTCCCCAGACAGAGTTCCATACTCTCCAGCCTATCACTGACATAAATAGCAACTCCCCCTCCCCATCTGCCAGGCCTGTCTTACCATCCATTCCAACACTCCAGTCACAGGAATCATCCCACCATGTTTCTGTGATACCAATGACATCATATCCCTGTAGCCTTGCACACACCTCCAATTCCTCTTGTTTGTTCCCCATACTATGGGAGTTTGTACAGAGGCATCTGAGCTGAGCTCCAAATGAAGCTGACTCAATGGCTGGAGACGGTTGAAGTATCTCTGCATTGCTCCAAGCATTTA